>NC_045452.1:63193814-63197043 GCF_002776525.5 Piliocolobus tephrosceles
TTTTTTTTTTTTTTTTTTTTTTTTTTTTTTTTTTTTTTTTACAGAGAGTACTACTCTGAAATAACTGATGATACCATCTCCAGAAACAAAAACTCCCCTCAAAATTTTCCTTCGATGTTTTCCGGTCAGTCTCCTATTTGCCCTAACTAGTATTGCCAGCTCAGTCGGCTAGGTGTGAAATAACTGCTGCTGTTTTTGTTTTGTTTTTTTGGTTTGTTGGTTTTCACAAATGCCCTGAACATAGTGTTAGCGGTGGAAGTTATCCCGGTTAACAGTGGCGAATACGTGTGAGTCTGCAGCAACCTCAATTCTTGCCTTCTCAGAACAAAGAATTTGCCTGAGGGGCATAAGGCAGAAAAAAGACACCAAGGCAAGTTTTAGAGCAGGAGTGGAAGTTTATGAAAAACCTTTAGAGCAGGAAAGAAAAAAAAAGGAAAGTACACTTGGAAGAGGTCCAAGCAGGCATCTTGGAGGTCAAGCGCCCTGTCTGACCTTGAACCTAAGATTATACATGGTGGCCTACTTCCGGTGTCTTGCACCGGCTTTCCCTTGATTTTTCCGTTGGGGTAAGCTGCCTGCTTGCACGGTTCCCGGCTTGCTTTTGGGAGGCGAACATGCGCAGTGGTATGCATGCCCGTCTAAGACTGTGTTCCCTTTTCTGGTAGAGTGTTCCTAGAAGGTCATACCTCTTAATATGCATGCTCAAGCCTACTTGCCCAGTTTCTGAAAGCTACCAATTACCAATTACAGGTGTTTTTATCTATTGGGAAACTGCTTTTCTCTGACGCTGACTGTGACCAATTATTATTTTAGAGAGGCAGTGTAACAACTGCCTGACCATCTCTTGATGGTCCTCTGACTCATGGTGGTGTGGGTGAGGGGAGTCCTCTCCTGCCCCACTCATACCGAACTAGCTACCTACTGTAACAGGACCTTTCCCACTGAACATGTTCTGAGTCAATTCAATAGAGATAAATACTGTGAATTGGACTTTCCTTGGGAACTGACAGACAAATCAAAAAGTAACAATTACCTGGAGATGAAGCTTTTGGGGAAGCACCAAATCCATTTTGACTCCATCAGTGGTTGCTAGACTGAAAGCTGCTTTATCTCCATGGTTTTCAGAGCTATCATATAGTTGGGAGAGGGGACTGCAAATAGGGCAAATTAAAATCCCACAAAGCTTGCTCTTCTTACTTAGATTCAGTCATTTTTCTTGAATAAACATTCATCAAATTTTCACAAACCTTTGGTTAATTTACGGAGTTCCGAAAAAGTTGATTTTGATAATTTCTCCAGTGTTTTTATGAAAAAATAGATTTTCAGAGGTCCTTACTCTATCATTGCAGAGATGTTTCTTCTCCATAGACTTTTTATTTTGCCCTTCATTCTTCCTTGCATCTCTGTCATTTAAGATCACTTTCCTGCACCCTGAAGATTAATATCCTTTAATACTTCCTTTGGTGTGAATCTTCTGATGACAAAATCTTTTTCAGATATTTTTGTCTAAAAT
The DNA here is from genome assembly GCF_002776525.5 of Piliocolobus tephrosceles. Taxonomy (NCBI): domain Eukaryota; kingdom Metazoa; phylum Chordata; class Mammalia; order Primates; family Cercopithecidae; genus Piliocolobus; species Piliocolobus tephrosceles. The sequence continues at coordinate 63,195,328 of NC_045452.1, forward strand.
TGGCTTAACTTTCACCACCTTTTCAAAGAATATTTTCTGTATATTAAATCATGTACTTAATTTTGTTCAGCAGTCTGAATATATCATTCTGTCTTCTAGAATTTATTGTAAGAAATCAGCTACCTGTCTTATTTGACTTCTGAGATTTGTCTTTTGTTCTCTGATTGCTTTTAAGATTTTCTCATTTTTGTTGTTCACTGCAGTTTATGTTGTGCCTGGAGGTGATTATCTTTCTATATATGCTTAGTGTTTGTAGTGTCTTTCAAATCTGTCTTGATCTCTGTCGTTAGTTTTAAAAGATTCTTAACAATTACTTCTTCAAGTATTGTTTTTCATCTGCTCTCGCCTCTCTTCCTCTTTTGGTATTCCAATTAAATGTATGTTTGCCTTTTTAAATTAAATTCCATGTTTTTATAACCTTTCCTGTATTTAAAAAAATTTATTGTGTCTGTTTTTGTTTCAATCAGAACATTTATTCTCAACTGTCTTGTAATCCACTACCACTCACTGCAAGGGTGTCTGCTCTACAATGAAATCCATTCACTATGTTTTTAAGTAACTAATTTTCAGTTCTTAAGTGATTCTTTATTTTACAGTGATCTGATAAAGTTTTTCTCTGGCCATTTAGTTTTTTGAACCTATTTATCACACGTATTTTAAAGTCGACTTTTGATCTGGATCTCCAATGTATCTTTTTATAAATGACTGTCATTTTTAATTCATAGTCGTGCTTTCTCTTACACTAGTGTTTGTTGTCTGTTTTGCTTGAATGTGTAGGGTTCGAAGAGACCATACTGGGGTCTGGATGATGTATCTTTGCCCACAGAGGATATAGTTTTATTTATATTTTTTACATTTTAATTTTTGTGGCTACATAGTAGGTGTATATGTTTATGGGTTATGTGAGATCTTTTGACACAGGCATGCACTGTATCATAATCACATCAGGGTAAATGGCTTATCCATCACCTCAAGCATTCATCTTTTGTGTTACAAACAATCCAGTTATACACTTTTAATTATTTCAAAATATATGATTAAATTATTTTTGACTGTAGTCACCCTGTTGTGGTAGCAAGTACTAGGTCTTATTTATTCTATTTTTTTGTACACATTAACCCTCTGTACTTCGCCACCCCCACATTCCTTAATATCCTTCCCAACATTTGGCAACCATCCTTCTACTGTATCTCCATGAGTTCAATTTTTTATTTTATTTTATTTTATTTTTTTGAGAGAGAGTACTGCTTTGTCTCCCAGGCTGGAGTGCCAAATGGCACAATCTTGGCTCACTGCAACCTCCACCTGGTTCAAGCAATCCCCCTGCCTCAGCCTCCCAAGTAGCTGGGATTACAGATGCATGCCACCACGTCGGGCTAATTTTTTTGTATTTTTAGTAGAGACAGGGTTTCACCATGTTGGCCAGACTGGTCTCAAACTCCTGACCTCAGGCAATCGGCCCGCCTCGGCCTCCCAAAGTGCTGGGATTATAGGCATGAGCCACTGCACCCAGCCGAGTTCAATTTTTTTTTTTTTAATTTTTGTCTCCCACAAACAAGTGAGAACATGTGAAATTTTTCTTTTTGCGACTGGTTTATTTCATTTAGCATAATGACCTCCAGTTCCATACATGTTGTTACAAATAACAGGATCTCATTCTTTTTAAGTAGCCAAATAATACTCCTTTATGTATACGTGCCACATTTTCTTTATCTA
>NC_045452.1:63207043-63294983 GCF_002776525.5 Piliocolobus tephrosceles
AAAAGAAAAGTCTGCTGGCAGATGTACTGAAGCTCCATTGAATGTTATTTGTTTCTTTTCTCTTGCTGCTTTTAGGATGTTTTCTTTTCCCCTGATCTTTTGAAGTTTGATTATTAAATTCCTTGAAGTAGTCTTCTTTGGGTTAAATCTGCTTGATTTTCTGTAACTTTCTTGTACTTGGATATTGATATATTCCTCTAGGTTTGAAAAGCTCTCTACTATCCCTTTGAATAAGCCTTCTACCCTTATCTTTTTCTCTATCACTTCTTTAAGGCCAATAACTCTTAGATTTGCCCTTTTGAGGCTATTTCTAGATCCTGTAGGTGTGCTTCATGGTTTTTTTTTTTTCTTTTTTTGCTTCCTCTGTGTATTTTCAAAGAGCTTCTCTTCAAGCTCACTTTCTTCTGCTTAATCAATTCTGCCATTACAAAATTCTGATGCATTCTTCAGTGTGCCAGCTGCATTTCTCACTCCAGTATTTCTGCTTGATTCCTTTTTAATTATTTCAATCTCTGTTGAATTTGATAGAACTCTGAATTCCTTCTCTGTGTGATCTTGAATTTCTTTGAGCTTCCTCAACACAGCTATTTTGAATTATCCATCCAAAAGATCTGTTTCTCCAGAATTGATCCCTGGTGCCTGATTTAGTTCATCTGGCAAGATTACCTTTTCCTGGATGGTCTTTATGGTTATGGATGCTCATCTGTGTCTGGGCATTGAAGAGTTAGGTATTTATTATAGTCTTCATAGTCTGGGCTTGTTTTTACCCATCTTCCTTGTGAAGGCTTTCCAGATATTCAAAAGGACTTGGGTGTTGTGACCTAATTCATATCTGCGTTAGGGGGCACCCCAAGCCCAGTCATGGTGTAGTTCTTGCAGACTTGTAGATGTACCACTTTTGTGGTCTAGGGAAAGATCTGGTAGAATTCTCTGAATTACTAGACATAGACTCTTTTTCTCTTATTTTCTTACAAACAGTCTTTCTCCATTCTGAGCCACCTGGAGGTGAGGTGACACAAGCACCCCTGTGGCCACTACTACTGGGACTGCACTGGGTTAGACCTGAAGGCAGCACAGCACTATGTCTCATGCAAGGTCCACTGTAACCACGACCTGGCTACTGCCTATGTTCACTCAAGTCCCTGGGGCTCTACAGATCAGGTGATGGCAAAGCCAGCCAGGCATGTGTCCTTCCCTTCAGGGCAGTGAGCTCCCCCAAGCCTTGGGCATGTCCAGAGGTGCCATCCAGAAGCCAGGGTCCGGAGTCGAAAATCTGAGATGTCTACCTGGAATTCTATTTTACTGCAGCTGAGCTGGCCCTCAAACGATGAGATGCAGTTCTTCTCACTCTTCCCTATCTTTTCATGGTCAGGTCCAGATATTCTGTCCAAGAGCCAAGGCCTAAATCAGAGATCTCCAAGAGCCCATTTGGTGCACTACTCCCTTGTGGCCGCGCTGGTACCTGAAGTCACCAAGTCTCAGTCTCACCCCAGGCCCACAGCATACTACGTGGATATTACTGCTGCTCATACAGGGCCTAAGCGTTCTTCAGTGAGTAGGTGATGAATCCTGCCAAGCCTGGGCTCTTCCCTTCAAAGCAACAAATTCCCTTCTGATCTGTGTCTAGAAATGTCACCCAGAAGCCAGGGCCTGGAAATGAGGGTTCATGACTCTAACTAGTGCCCTATCCTATTGTGGCTGAGCTGGTATCCAACATGCAGGAGAAACCTCTCCTTACTACACCCCACACCCTTCTCCTCAAGTGGAAGGATGGGGTTTTTGGAGCCACAAGCTGTGCTACCTGGGGTTTGCGGGGTAGTGGCACAAGTCCTCCCTTAGTCATCCTGGCTGGTGTCTCCGTAAGTTACATGTCCCCCTCCACCACTAAGTCCAGTGCTTCTGAGCCCAGTTCAGCACCTGGATTCACCTATACCAGACTGCCTTTCAAGTTAATTTAGGGCACCAGGGCACTCTAGCCTGTGGCAGCGAGTCTTGCCAGAACTCAAGTTCTGACCACCAGATAGGTAATTCCCCTCTGGCTAGGGCTGGTTTAAATATTTCCAACATGGGTGGGCATCAGCTGAGTTCAGCCTGGTTTCACTTTCTACTACGACAGGGTAGCACTGAGTTTAATGCAATGTCTCACAATTGCTGTGTGCTTCCTCTCCCAAACACATAGATTCTCTCTTCACGCCACAAGGCTGCTCATGGGGATGGCGGAGTAGTGGTGTCAGTGATTAAAGACTGTCTTTCCTTTCTTTCAGTGACATGAAGTTAAAACTAGGTAAAACTAGGTACTGTGAAGTGCTCACCTTATTCAGTGATATGAAGTTAAAACTACATACTGTGAGTGCTCACCTTATTTTTGGTTTTATGAAAGCGATTGTGTGTGTGTGTGTGTGTGTGTGTGTAGTGATTAAATTTGGTGTTCCTGTAGGTTGGGGGACAACTGGTGGAGCCTTCTCTTTGGCCATCTTGCTCTGCCTATCAGGATTTAGTTAGCATGCAACTCTATTAGGGGCAGTAACAAACCCAGCTCATATTAATATTGGCAGTCATTGAAATGAGTCAAATCTAAGCTTTAGCCTTTTTGAGGGCTGGCCTAGTTTTGTTTACCTGTAGTTATACAGCATAACCCTTCATGGTGCCAGCAAAATGTGTTTTCCAAGCCCTCTCATCATGGATGGGTACTAAATTCCAATTTTTGTTCTCTCCCAGTCCCCTGACTGCGTGAGTCGGTGGAAAGCATTGCTCAGCTTCCCCACCTCTGAACTGCCTCTTTAGAAATTAGTAAGTGCATTCAAAAGAAAAACAGTACCTGGTGCTGAGGTTATCCATCTGAGCTTCCATTCTTTTCTGCATTCTAGCCCCGCAAATCGTTAATCTTCATTACTCAGGTAGTTTGCCAATGCCTTCAAATAGTTATTTGTACTTTATTTTGTACCTTTGCTAGTTTTTTGTTTGTTTGTTTTACAGGGAGTATTGCTCTAAAGCAACTGATTGTACCATTTCCAGAAATAAAAACTCCACTAAAAATTTTAGTTCTTGACTCTGTTTTTGAATCTAAATTGTAGGATACTCCCCACGGAAGTCATCTCTCACCAGAGGATATAATTGAAATTTTTATGTAATTCAAAGAAAAGAATGCCACATCATAATGTTGGTCTTCTGATGCCACTACTGACAACCTTGATTAGCATCAACTGGGGTGCTTGCTAGAGATGTACAATTTTAGGCTCTGACTTGGACCTATTGACATATCTCCTTTAGTAATACCCCCACAACTACGTTCTCTTTCATTTTTAGGCAAAGAAAAACGATTGAGGACACTTGCACCAAGGGAAGAAACTAAAAAGAAGATCTATTAGTTTTCTAGGGCTGTTATAATGAAGTACCACAGTCTGGGTGGCATACATTTATTTTCTCACAATTTTAGAGGCTACATGTCAAGATCATGGTGTCAGTGGGGTTGGTTTCTTCCAAGGTCTCTCTCCTTGGCTTGTAGATTGGCTATCTTCTTGTGTTTTCACATGGTCTTCTATCTCTGTGTCTCTGTGTAAATTTTCTCCCCTTATAATATGCCCATATTGTAATAAGGGCTTATCCTAACGACCTCATTTTTTTTTCTTTTTTTTTTTTTTTTTTGAGACGGAGTGTCACTCTGTCGCCCAGGCTGGAGTGCAGTGGCGCCATCTCAGCTCACTGCAAGCTCCGCCTCCCGGGTTCCCGCCATTCTCCTGCCTCAGCCTCCCAAGTAGCTGGGACTACAGGCGCCGCCGCCTCGCCCGGCTAGTTTTTTGTATTTTTTTAAGTAAAGACGGGGTTTCACCGTGTTAGCCAGGATGGTCTCGATCTCCTGACCTCGTGATCCGCCCGTCTAGGCCTCCCAAAGTGCTGGGATTACAGGCGTGAGCCACCGCGCCAGGCCAACCTAATTTTAACTTAATTGTCTCTTTAAAGCTCTATCTCTGAATATTACTGTACTGTACTAGGGGTCAGGACTTCAAACAATGAAAAGTTTTTCTTTAGGGGAAGGGGGAACAATTCAGTTCGTTATACCTGAGGTAATGAACCTTGACTCCCAGGAAAAAGTATCATTTTTTCCATACATGGAAGGCCATTAGAATTTAGAATCAAATTCAGTAGTTCCCAGTGAGCTTTCAGAAAATAGCCCTTCAAACCATTGCATTCCACACTCAGTAATAAAGTGAAGAAAAGCTTTCCTAAAGAATGTCAGTCTTATTGCTAGAGTCCCTGATACTGCCACATTTCCTGCCCTTTCAAAGGTCTAGGTGTTCAACATTTCCTTGAATTTAATGAGATGTCTCAGAATTCTAAAAAAAACTTTTGAAAACTTATTACCTTAATTTTTTAACTTTTAGAAAAAAATAGAAAAAAATCTTTTAAGTTCTCTACCAGACTTTAAAAAATGAGTGAAATATTTATAATTTTTTCAAAACAATTTACATCATTCCATTAAAAATCAACCCATGGAGAGGATAGATCTTCAGATTCTTGACTATTGAAATATCACAAACACTAAATTAGCAAAATAACAGATTTCACACTGAAGTCACCTAATCTCTGGAGTACAGGGAGAGTCAAGGAGAATTATTTAAACTTACATAGCATCACATTTATTTAATATGTATTTACCAAACACTACTATATATAGGCATTTTGGTGATCACAAAACGAAACAAAAGAACCTACTAATTTGTGGGTCATTAACGCAAAAGGCTTATGACCCTGCTGGGAAGACACTAAAAACGTGGAATGTTTCATGGACTGTTGAGAGTCATCCTTGCACAAAGGCCACACTACTGTCTGAGTTGTAACTATCAGAGCACATGTTGTATTGGGAAAGTAAACACAAAGATTACTAAAATGTAAGGTAGAAAAATTAGAACTACTTACAACTCAACTAGAAATAGCCAAAATTCCAAAAAGGTGAATTATTTATGATGTACAGTTTTTGAAAAGGGTAGCCAAAAATGGAAAATATTTTGAGTGTAAATAAAGTGACAGTAATTATAATGACAGATCCTGGTTTGACTTCCAAGACCAGTACAGTTTTTTTTTTTTTTTTTTTCATATGTCTAAGATATGAGAGAAAAAAAAGATCCTGAGAAAAGATTTCTCTAAACATTTTGGCCATCTCATTGTTCTTTTGACTATGTAGTATTGTATCATTCTAGAGAATAAAAGAATAAAACTGTCAGTACATATTTTCTAGTAAAAATGTGAATTGAAGAAACATACAAGGAATTAAGTTGTTTATAACAGTGTCATCTATAATAAAACCAAAACACTTTTACAGTGAAAGTACATATACTTAAGTAAACACATTTGCACTTTCTTTTTCCACTTTATTAAATAAATTTTTAAAAATTTCCCTAAATACAGTATTATGACACCACCTACTGGGAATTTAGAAGACAGCAATCAAGTTACCTAAGTATAACTATCCTTTTTTCAGCTGCCAGCATTTTAAAAATATCAATAAAGTGATCAAAAGAATGGCCAATATATACACACTGGTGACAGCATAGAGAAATTTAACAAAATTATTAGTAAATTTTCATGTTACAGAAGGCTCTGGCTTAACCATTTGTTATTTTGAGTACTATTAGGTGAACTAGTTTGGATTAATACAATTAATAGACATGTTTATTAAACAAAACACTCATTTACTAATCTATAATGAGGGACAATTGCCTGTAAGATGAATTTAGTTGTTTTGCATTGGTATACCTAAGAAACCTAATCACAATAGATTATTTGGGTAAGTTTATGGAAGAGGTTGGTCCTCCAGAAGTAGAGATTAGAGCAGTCAGCATCTGTGGACAGAATTAGGAAAGTTAGGATTGGGTAGAGAGAGAAGTACAACTACGATGATCAATGGCATGGTCAACCCAGTGAAGGACTCTAGGGCATATGTGGCCCTGCACTGAGCCAAAGTGGCTTGACGACTTATTCGCGCATCCACGGGCCCAAGATGTGGGTGACTACAGGAAAAGAATGCCCTCTAGTGACCCTCTGCAGCCGAGGTAGACCCGAAGGACATGCCAGCAGCAAACGCTCCCTTGAAAGGGGATCTGGGAGATTTCTCTCCCAAACCAACTCAACATGAAATTAGAGAGAGGCTCTAAAGATAATATAGGCCCCATTTTTGTGATGATTAATTTGACAAACATGATTATATTTATCATGCTATTTCTTTCAATTCTTTTAAAATTTTCTTCCTTCCCTATGCAAAACTGCTGTCAAATTGAGGCAAATACTCTTACAACATCCACATCTGAAATAATTTTTTTTTTTTTTGGTAAATTTCTACAAATGTTTATATTTACCTTTTGGTCACAGCTTATATATATCAAGTAACATACCATGTTCCTCAAAGCCAACACTTAACAATTAAACTCACAAAGGATTTAATTTTGTTACTGCCAGGTCCTGGGATCACTACAAACCTGGAGCCAGTTAAAAGTACTCATTTTGAGATGTTTCAGATTATCTATGCAATGTCAATTCTAGTCTCAAACCCACATAACCAAATACTCAGCTTGTGTGAATTGCTCCCTTCATCCAGAGTAAATTATAAAACACACACACACACACACACACATACAAGTTGTTTTCTTGTCTTTTTTGGCGAGAAAGTTTTCTCCCTTTTTCCTGTTAAGTTTGCCTTTTGCATGGGTCTTCGGTTCTGTTTTCTCCCCTGCTTATTCACCAGAATTATGTTTTATTGCCCAAAGATCCAATTTATAGTGGGAGGACAAGTTGTAAAATTTTAAAATGTAAAATTGTAAAGAAAGTTATTTAGGATGAAAATTAAAATTACAAAAAAAGACAAATACCAAAAGATACCATTAAATCCAGTAATCTTTGTAATTTTATTCATTTTTGGCCACACCCCTTCATATGTTAACAATTTTGTAAAATTTTCTACAGGGAAATTGGAAAAGTAATTTATTCTTCCTTTTAGATCAGCTGGTCAAAATGATTTCAGGTTTCCTTGATTCTTGACCATTAAGAATATTGTTTCCTTTCTTCTTAGTCTAAGGAATGCATTAAAACTGTTTCAATATTAATATTTTTTTTCAATCCTGTGTCTTGTTAATAGGAGTGTTTTCCAGCTGCACAATGCATGCTTCTGGGAAAATAACGCCCCACTGAACTCTTGAAGCCACTCTGATATGCCTTCGTCCCCACCATTCTGAAATAACCCTTGTCAAGGTTGCCTACTCATCTATCCTCATTTTACTCTGAAGCACTTCACATAGGTGCCTACTTCTTACGTTTGGAAGAATTCTCCTAAGAGACACAGACTTTCCTACTTCATTCCATATTCGTCTCTATTTCCTTTGCAGATTTTCCCTCCAACATAGAACCTTTCAGTGATCCTCAGAACTAAGTCGTAGGCCTTCCTCTCCACTTTGTTATCATTTTATTACATGGTATCATGAATTTCCTTGGCTATAGATGCATCTCAGAACTGATGATTTATATTTGTATTTAACTTTGTATCTCCAAGGGACAATCCTACTCTAAATCCCAAGTGTATAACTTCAATTGCAAACTTACAGATTACAAAATCGAATATTAGAAACAAGTCTAGCCACTCCCAAATATCCCTTTCAAACCATACATCTTCCCTCCCTCCTACAAGTAATGATTAATCTAACTTACATGGCAATCCTTTTTTGTTTTACTGTCCATGAGTGCATTCTTGTATGTTTTGGGTTTACCTAAGGTTTTTTTGAACATTAAATTATACTATACGTGTTTTTGTCTTACTTCACTCAATAGTGTGTCACCCCTGTTGATATATGCACTGTGGTTTGCTCTCTATTGCAATACAGTATTCCATTATATGAATATAGTGCAGTATATTTACTGTTGATGGATATTTGTTTCCAGTTTTTGCTAATACAAACTTTGCTTCCAAGAACATTTTGTACATGTAAAATGAGACACATGTATCTAAATATCTTTAGAAAAAATACTTAGGAATTGCTGAATATACTCGTAACTTCATTTTTAAAAGTAATCCAAAGTGGCTGGACTGACTTACACAAACACCAGTATAATGAGTGTTCCCACTACCACATATACTTCACCAACACTTGCTAGTGAGAATGGCTAAATGTTTTTTCAATTTACATGTGTTTGGTAGTATCTCCTTGTGGCCCTAATTTGCATTTTCCTGGCTGCTAAGACTGAACACCATTCCACCTTGATGGTGATGATTTTTTTTTTGTAAAGTTTGTTCAAGCCTTTTTTTGTTCTAATTATCAGGCACATTTGTATTGATTTAAATGTATGTGTGCTAGGTGGGTTTTTTTTTCTTTTTAATCTACTTTGTGGCTCCTCACATTTTCAAAACCTGCCAAACTCTTTCAAAAATATTGTAGCTATTTAGCTGCATCCATTTGTATTTTATGGGTTATGAACATGCTTTGTCATCAATTCTTTTGAACATGATGTCTATGGGTTCTTCTTTAATTAGCCTATTTGCTTCATTTTTTATGAAACTATCTGGGGGACATTTCAGAAAGCATGTCATAATTATTTTACTCAAGCCTCAAGTTCATTCTTTATGTAATTTTGTTATTAATGCATTGTCATCTTGCCTTGCATGTTGCAAATAGCTTCTCCCATTAAACTTCCATCTTTCCACCGTCTTTAGGGAATCTTAATGGACAGAATATTTAATGTGGATAAATTTGTCAAAAATTTCCATCATGTTTAATTGTGTGTGTGTGTGTGTGTGTGTGTGTGTGTGTGTGTGTGAAGAGATCCACTGTTATTCCAATATTTAAAGATACTCTCCTATGGTATCTTCTGTGAGAATTATAGATTTCTGAGATTTAACCATTATGGAACAGTTGGTATCTGAATAACTTTCCTGCCATTAATAATCAAAGTTGGATAAAAATATATGAAGCAATTATTTTCCGTGTCTGGACAATGGATAGCACAAGGCTGCAATACATGAGAGCAGTAAAGCACACCAGGTAAACCTCCTTCCTGGAGACATTTTCAAACTATGTGGCAAGAGAAGTACAACCCATGCAAAAAGCAGTTGTCTTAGAGCGTGGTATTTCCAGACTAACAGAGATGCCTAAGCGCCACACTGTCACCCTTAGTTTTAATTTTCTTGAGAAATTGCCTAATTTCCAAGAAATCATACGACTACCATGAAAAATGATTTCCATCAATTTTTAAGATGATCAATAGTTGAATCTTTGCTAGTCCAAATTTTAAGTTAATTCTATGTGTTATTCTTGAAGTGTGAGTACAGGGACATATATAATCAGTATTTTGTTTCCCTACAAGCCTCCAAAAGAAGGGCTAGGCAAAAAAATTAGCCCTTTTTCACTTAAAATATTTATGCTAACATAAGTGTTACATAGACATCTCACTTTTCAATTAAGTTTTTAATTTCTGAAATGGTAAATATTAGCAGACATACCTGCCAACATAAAAGTTCTTTGAGACCCTTACTAATTTATGTGAAGAAGTTCTGAGATTAAAAAAATGAAAATATTCAATTAGAAAACATTTTTGTAAAGGGGGAGAAAAAAGGAGCACATTCATAAATACTACAAGAACATTAAAACACATTAAGATACCTGACTAAAGAAAAATAAAAATAATCTTAAAACTCTACTGAGGGACATATGAACCTAATAGGACAAACAATATTCTTTATGAATAAGAATATTAATATTGAAAAGGTGCCACAATTTCTCTATGTGAACCATGCAATGTCCTACGTATCTATGTATCCTGTATTATAATCAGAATACCAATAGAATCTGTATTTGAAGGAAGATTAAATAATTCAACAGTTTATCTGTAAAAGAGTATGGAATTATGAAAGAGATACAGGTGTATGTACTGGGAAGTAATACTTGACCTATTAGGTATGAAACCTTGTATTAGTTATAAAACAAATATTTTAAATACATATTCAAACAAGAAGCAACAATAATTAAATCAGTGAAAGTAGCTGAATAGACAAAATAGAACTGAATAGTATTTGTAAGTATCAAATATAAAAATGATTATCTAGTGGAAGTTACATATTAGATCAATGAGGAAGAGCAGGAATTATTTTATAAATGGTATCATGGCAACCAGATAATACTGACATGTTGGCTATTTCACTACTTTAAGGTAACTCTCAACTGCATTAAAGACTGATCTAAAAATGAAATCATAAAAATATCAGGAGAAACATGAGTATTTTTATAACCCTGACCAGAGAAAATTCTAAACATTATACCTAAGGCAGAAATAGTAGAGCAACAGATTTGACTATGTAAGAATGGTCATATCGCAATAATAAAGAAATTAATTGTAAAAATATTTGCAACGTGTGTAATAATGATTCCTAATATGGGCTACTGCCAAGTTACAGACATAAACACTCAAAAGAAAGTGTAAAGGATGTATACAAGAAATACAAATAACCAATTAAAATACTGGAATATACTCTCACTAAAAATTTTGACATGCGAAGAATACACTTTTGACTGTCAATAAAAAATATTAAAGATCAGTAATATTCTGTTACCGAGTGTATGAAAGAACAGTCTCATGCACTATTGGTCGCAGTGTAAACTGTAACAGCTTTGGTGAAGGGCAGTTTGAAAATGTAGCTCAAAATTTTAAATCTACATATTCAGTGACACAGACAGAAATTATACATTGAGAAATTTTAGTGGAAAGACAAAGTGCGTAAAGTATAAAGAGACATATGTAGCAGCCTACGCTCTATGTCCACAGATAAATAGTAATGGAGCATTCTCCTTATAATCAAAGACTATACAGCAGAAGAGAGGTAGATGAATACACACTTTCTTGGAAACATCTGCATTTATAAACTTTTTATGACATTTTATGTGTGTACATGCATATGCACAGAAAGATGTCCACAGGCATGAACACAAAAATGTTAACAGTCCCTAACTCTGGATTTATAGATGAATTGGGGTGAATTATTACTTTTGTGTTGTTATCTAAGTTTTATTTTATATACATACCACCTGACAGATTGTGTGGCATGTGGTAGGCACTCAATAAATGAATGGATGGACATGAACACCTGATTATAATACACATTCATCCACTGTCAATTTTAAAAGTTTAGCACTATATAGCAGCATTAGTCTCATTTAATAGAAAAGAGTAACAAGATTTCAATTTGAACTAGTACACTTATTCTTGAGGGCCCAGAGTGTCTCTACAAATTCCTGAGTATCTGGCATTTAAGGGATTATTTTTATCTTTAGATAAAAGTGAGTTTATCTTTAGATAAAAATGAGTCTCTGAAGGAAACCAGTGTGCTGGTTTTCATCTGTTGTTTCTCAACGCCAATTCCACCCTTCTGTCCTGTGCTCTGTGTGCTGGGGCCGGGACTCTGCAAACTACACTTCTCTGACCCCTCTCACTGCTGCTTATTAGGTTCTACTGGTAGGAAGTACTAGAGAGAAGTTGGAAGGAAGATGAAACAAGATCTAGTTTATCCCTCATGGCTAGTCCTATCAGCTCTGTAATAACGGCAGCGAATGCCAGCCTTCAATTGCTTCGAAACTTCTAGAACTGTCGTTACTGTACCCCTCAGAATGACCATGAGCAGGTAGGTGCTGAGCCTCCCCTCAGGGGTCTGAGGACTAATGCCATGATGACCCTTTTTGGAGCTTTAAGGCTCTGGCAACCCCAACTTTTTCCCATTTGTTTTCTTACCCTTAGGACTAGTAGCTGCATCCTACAGTTGTGATCCCCGGGTTATTCTCTAACGCCTCTGTACTCACATCTCCTCTGTTGAAATATGTAGTGTCAGCTTTCCTGACTGGACACATGCTGGTAGTGGTGCTTTCTGCAGAGCAGACATAGTCAAGTCATCAGTTGCAGGATCAAGATAGACATAAATGCTGAAGGCCAATCTATTAAGGTTAGCATTTGGGAGGTGTCTGAATGTTAAAAGGATGTATTTAATACAGAAAAACATCCACATCAGCAAAGGTCTGCTGGGGCAGTTCGGTAAAATGAAACTTCCTATGATAATCAAAATGTTCTAAAATGTTGTCCAACATAGTAGTCAATAGTCACATGAGGCTATGAGCATTTGAAATAAAGCTAGTATTACTAATTAACAGAATGTCCAATTTTATTTAAATCTAATGGCTAATGAAAACTGTATTAGTACAGGTCTAGGGTGACTGGAGGGTCACAGAACCTGCAAGACTGCACCTCTAAGCTTCTAGTTATTTTAACAGGTGCTAGAATTACAAAAACAAGAGATACACTCTCCTGTAAGAGCTCAGTCCAGCAGTGGAAGACAGACATATAAAACAAACCACTTCAAAAGATTATTCTGTCAACAGTGTGAAGATGAATTTCAGGGTCAAGATCAAAGACAGTGCTACTCAAGGACAAATCTGACAGTCAAATTAAGAGATGGACCTCATCAGCCATAGTACTAAGGAGTATTAAAAAATCTGACGTGTTGACACTTGGTAATCAACGGTAAGTAAAAGTAGAATTCAGAATAATTCATTTTGGGATTATTACATCATTTCATCAAGGGAGTATGAGACAATCAGATTTGGAAAAAAGTGATGAATTCAGATGTGCCAAGTCGAAAGTGTCTGTGAAACATCCAAGTATATGTGCTGAAAAAGACAACTGCAAATATGTATTGGTTTAGAACTCACATGGGTATGGCTAGAAAACAATGACTTGTGGGCCGGGCGCAGTGGCTCACGCCTGTAATCCCAGCACTTTGGGAGGCCGAGACGGGCAGATCACGAGGTCAGGAGATCGAGACCATCCTGGCTAACACGGTGAAATGCCGTCTCTACTGAAAAATACAAAAAACTAGCCGGGCGAGGTGGCGGTGCCTGTAGTCCCAGCTACTCGGGAAGCTGAGGCAGGAGAATCACTTCAGCCCAGGAGGTGGAGGTTGCCGTCAGCCGAGATCGCACCACTGCACTCCAGTGTGGGGACAGAGTGAAACTCCCTCTCAAAAAAACAAAATAGGCCGGGCACTGCGGCTCAAGCCTGTAATCCCAGTACTTTCGGAGGCCGAGGCGGATCACGAGGTGACCATCCTGGCCAACACGGTGAAACCCCGTCTCTACTAAAAATACAAAAAAAAAAACTAGCCGGGCGTGGTGGCGGCACCTGTAGTCCCAGCTACTCGGGAGGCTGAGGCAGGAGAATGGCAGGAACCCGGGAGGCGGAGCTTGCAGTGAGCCGAGATCCGGCCACTGCACTCCAGGCTGGGCGACAGCGAGACTCCGTCTCAAAAATACAAACAAACAAACAAACAAAAAATGACTTGTGAATCATGAAGGCAGAATAAGAAGGCAAACTAATAGATACAACCAGAAAAAGTGAACAGCATCACAAAGGGGCCAAGTACCAAACCTTGAGCACAACCTAAAGAAGTAGAAAGAAAAAAAAAAAAAGACTAGGAATGCAGGTAGAGGATGGAAGCCAAAGAGCCTCAAAACCAGAACAGGAGTAAACAATGCTGACAAACTATAAAAAGGGCTGACAAGTATTGAATACTTAATATGGCAGATAGTTTCTGAACATTTTATATCTAGAAACCCGTTTAATCTTTTAAAAAATCCTCTAAGGTGCATTGTGTCATAATGCCCATTTTACAGATGAAGAGTCTAAGGCATGGAAAAGTTAAATCACTCATTCAAGGTCAACACGCAGCGAATAAACAGCAGAGTCAGAATCTGAATCCAGGCAGTTTGGTTCCAGAGCCTGCACTGCTAACCATTCATAAGAGAAAAATCCAGTAGGGACTGAAAAATATTTTCATGCAGCTTTGGCTAGAGCACATGTCAAAAAGGGGCATGGTCTATGGCCAAGAGAACATCAGCGATCTGAAGATCCCTGCCCTTTCATGTGACATACAGTACTGTAGAAAGCAAATTCCTCCACCCTACTGTAGCTAGGCTCAATCACAGTCTCACAGTAGGGCCACAGGTAAATCTTAAATTAAAACTGGAAAAGCAACTATCTAAACTCCAGTTCTCACATTAAAAGCCCTGTAATACACGAGAGATAACATCCGGAAACTTTAAAGAAAAAAAAAAGTTCCTCATATGCTTTCGATGCACAATTAGGTTAGGAATACTAGTCTAGATTAGGTGCAGTAGCTTGCACTGCAATCACAGCGGTATGGGAGGTGGAGGTGGAAGGATCACTTGAGTCCAGAAGTCTGAGACTAGCCTGGACAATATAGTGAGACCTCATCTCTACAAAAAATTAAAAAAACCGGCCAAACACAGTGGCTTGCACATGTAGTCCCAGCTACTTCAGAGGCTGAAGTGGGAGGATTGTTTGAGCCAGAGAGTTGGAGGTTGCAATGAGAGGAGACTGCAGCACTGCACTCCAGCCTGGGCAACAGAGCGAGCCTGTCTCAACAAATTAAAAATATATACAAAAACTCCACAAAACAAAAACGACAAAAGAATACTGGTCTAGCTCCACATTACTGAAAAACTAAGAGCCGTCTGCTAGAGGGCAAACATGTTGTATGAGTTAGTCTAGGGGGAAAAAGTGAGCTTTCTGGATTACTTCTGTAGAAGAGCAAACACACTCCCGAAATAACGGACATACGTTGAAATTTGTAAGCTCATTTTATAGCACATTCTGATTCTATTTCTATTTTCTACATAACATCGGGTTATCAATGTTTATCCCTTTATTACATGCTGGTTAACAACTAATTGAATTTATAGATAGGAGGCATAAAGTTGAAAAGGAGGATCACATCTAACATCTCCAGTTTTCTTGGTGAGGCAAAGTAAAGATCATCCAGCATTACAGAAGCTGGCATTGAATAGGAGAGGCTGGGGATGGGAGTGAAGGTCTCAAATACCCACTGAGAACTGTACATGGAACAAATAAGGATACTCGAAATTTTGGTGTGCATGTGTGTAGTTTCTCCAATCATGCCTCATTTATTTTCATTCTAGTATTATCAGTGCTATGTTATTTCATTTTATTTTATTTTAAGTCACTCCTACAAAGTTAATTAGGAAAAGAAGAAACTGGAGGTTGAAAAGTACAAGGGGAGGACAGGGGGAAAGGATGTCTAAAATAGATGAAATTTAATTTTCGTAAAAACAATGACTCTCTCCCCCCCTTCCACCCCCCCCCCCCCCAAAAAAAAACCCACCACCATTTAGGTGTATATGCTGGATAAGGTTATCCAAACATGGGACAGTATGTGGCCACAGTGGTTGGCGCTCGTTAACTCTAGGCTGGGAATGGTATGGGAGATGAAGAAGGGACATATGATCAATGAGAATAAAAACACTAGCAAAACACAAACATATTCATGGTATAATGGCAGGTGAAACTGATAAAATAACCTTATGAAGGAAGACCAAGAGTAAACATGGAAATAAAAGTTTGTTCAACAAGAACACTGAGCTGATTAGATGGATGCATTATAAGCAATTTCTAACTGGGATTGCTGTACTTCTAGTCCAGTTTTTAGAAAAAGTAAAATAAAGCATATGTAAGAATGGACCACAGATATTTGCACTGTATCTTCAGGCTGAAGAGAAGACGTTAACAACCATACTCTTTTTTCTGGAGAGGAGGTACATAAACTGGGCAGTCATATACCATTTTAGACTAAATTGTCCCCCCGATTCATACATTGAAGCCCTAACCCCCTAACATGACTGTGTTTGGAGATAGGGTCCTTGAAGAGGTAATTAAGGTTAAGTGAGTTCATAAGGATGGGGCTCAAATCCAATGTGACTGGGGTCCTTATAAGAACTGGAAGAGGCCAGGGATGCAGCACACTGAGAAAAGGCTAGGTGAGGACACAGAGAGAAGGTGGTGGTCTGCAGGACAAGGAGAGAGGCCTTAGGGGAAATCAAATCCATCAACAGCTTGAAATTAGACTTCCAGCTTCCAAAACTAGAAGAAAAATTTCTGTTGTGTAAGCCACCAAGCCTGTGTTATTTTGTTATGGCATAATCTAGGAGACTAGTATATATATTTTGGATGAAGTTATCATGGGCACGACAAATGGTATTTAATGTTATTTACAATGTAAATGTTAAAAAAAATCAACAAGAGTATTCCCATTCACCGTCCACCTCCACTTCCCCAAGCATCCACATTTTTATTCGCTGGGAGAATGACAGGACCCAGAGGCATAACTCAACAAGTTTAAATCATAAAATAAAGATACTGAACTTCTGGAGAATCAGATACCTGCCTTATTCTCAATTAAATGTAAAACTAAGCAAAATAAATGAATAAATAAAAATAATTAGATAATTCCTTGAAATTCCAAGTGAGGGAAACACAAAAAAGCTTCCAACAAACAACAGATCATAAGTGAATAAAAACTAAACAGCATCAATTTACGGTGCACAAATGCTACCAATAGTTTCATTTAGTGCAGTGGCTCCGAAACTTTAGTAAACATCAAAATCATCTGAAGGACTTGTTATAACACAG
The DNA here is from genome assembly GCF_002776525.5 of Piliocolobus tephrosceles. Classification (NCBI taxonomy): domain Eukaryota; kingdom Metazoa; phylum Chordata; class Mammalia; order Primates; family Cercopithecidae; genus Piliocolobus; species Piliocolobus tephrosceles. The sequence continues at coordinate 63,223,568 of NC_045452.1, forward strand.
GCTACATGAAGAGTTTCTGAACTGGAAGCTCTGAGGTGGGACTCAAAAATTTTCAATTCTAACATGTTCCCAAGCTGCTGAAGCTGCCTACTGATCTGGAGAACAGACATTGAGTACTACTACTTTACTGTATGGTCACTGTTGTATCGTAATGAATATGAAACATATTAGAGGGGTCCCTACAAGTTCATTCATGCATACTGGTCTCCTGAGATGTCTGAAGTTCTATCTACATGAATTCTACCCTGAATTATTTCAAAATGTGACTTTTTTGGGGTAGGAGGAGTACCATAGTAACCAAAATGAGAGGCATTTAAATCAAAATGAAATCTGCTATGGACAGCAGTTCTATGAGGTTCCAATTCCAAAGTTATTAGCTGTAAGTTATATTTAACATGGTAAATTATATAAAGAAATTTCAAATACAACATACCAGCATCTCTGGGACACAGCTAAAGCAGTGTTAAGAGGAAAATTTATAGCACTAAAATGACCATATCAAAAAGCTGGAAAGAGCTCAACAACCTAACATCCCAATTAAAATAACTAAAAAACCAAGGGCAAACAAACCCCAAAGTTAGCAGAAGACAAGAAATAACCAATATCAGAGCTGAACTGAAGATAGAGACACAGACACAAAAAAACCCTTCAAAAAAAATCAATCCAGGAGCTTTTTTTTTTTTTTTTGGAGACAGAGTCTCGCTCTGTTACCCAGGCTAGAGTACAGTGGTGTGATCTCGGCTAACTGCAAGCTCCACCTCCCAGGTTCACGCCATTCTCCTGCCTCAGCCTCCCGAGTAGCTGAGACTACAGGCGCCCGCCACCATGCCTGGCTTTTTTTTTTTTTTTGTATTTTAAGTAGAGACAGGGTTTCACCGTGTTAGCCAGGATGGTCTCAATCTCCTGACCTCATGATCTACCTGCCTCGGCCTCCCAAAGTGCTGGGATTACAGGCATGAGCCACTGCACCTGGCCAGAAGCTAATTTTTTGAAAAAATTAGTAAAACATGAGACCACTAGACTAATGAAGAAAAGAGAGAAGATTCAAACAATCAGAAATAAGTGGGATGTTACCACTGACCCAACAGAAAGACAAACTACATCAGATAACATTATGAACACCTCTATTCACATAAACTAGAAAATCTAAAGAAACGCATACATTCCTGGACACATACACCCTCCCAAGGCTGAACCAGGATGAAATTGTATCCCTAAACAGATCAATAACGGGCTCTGAAACTAAGGCAGTAATAACAGCCTACCAACCAAGGAAAGTTCAAGACCAGGTGGATTCACAGATAATTCCACCAGAGGTACAAAGAAGAGTTCGTAGCTATCATTGCTCCTGAAACGATTTCAAAAATTTGAAAAGGAGGGACTCCTCCCTAACTCATTCTACGAGGGCAGCATTGGCCTGATACCAAATCCTAGCAGACATACAACAACAACAAAAACTTCAGGCCAATATCCCTGATGAACATCGATGCAAAAATCCTAAACAAAATACTGGCAAACTGAATACAGCAGCACATCAAAAAGCTTATCCACCACGATCAAGTAGGCTTCATTCCTGGGATGCAAAGTTGGTTCAACATACAAAAAGCAAAATAAATGAGATTCATCACATAAACAGAACTAACGACAAAAACCACATGATTACCTTAATAGATGTGGAAAGGCCTTCGATAAAATTCAACATCACTTCATGTTAAAAATTCTCAATAAAGTAGGTATTAAATGAACATACTGCAAAATAATAAGAGCCACCTATGACAAGCCCTCAGCCAATATCACATTGAATGGGCAAAAACTGAAAGCATTCCCCTTGAAAACCTGTGAAAGACAAGGTTGCCCTCTCTCATCACTCCTACTCTTCATAGTATTGGAAGTTCTGACGAGAGCAATCAGGCGAGAAAAAGAAATAAAGGTATTCAAATAGGAAGCGAGAAATCAAACTATCTTTGTTTGCAGATGACATGATCCTATATCTAGAAAATCCCATCATCTCGGCCTAAAAGCTTAGGCTGATAAGCAACTTCAGCGAAGTCTCAGGATACAAAATCAATGTGCAAAAAGTGCCAGCATTCCTATACACCAAAAACAGGCAAGCCCAGAACCAAATCACAAATGAACTCCCATTCGCAACTGCTACAAAAAGAATAAAACACCTAGGAATATAGCTAATATGGGATGAGAAGGAGCTCAAGAATTACAAACCACTCCTCAAGGAAATCAGAGAGGACACAAACAAATGGAAAAAAATTTCATGCTCATGGATAGGAAGAATCAATATCGCAGAAATGTCCATACTGCCCAAAGCAATTTACAGATTCAGGGCTATTCCCATTAAACTACCATTAACATTATTCACAGAATTAGAAAAAACCTGTTTTAATATTCAAATGGAACAAAACGAAACAAAAAAAACCAAACCTGAATAGCCAAGGCAATCCTAAGCAAAAGGAAGAAAGCTGGAGGCATCACACTACCCAACTTCAACTACAGTACAAGGCAACAGTAACCAAAACAGCACAGTGCTGTTACAAGAACAGACACACAGAGACCAATGGAACAGAATAGAGAACTCAGAAATAAGACCACGCACCTACCTATAGCTATCTGATCTTCTACAAACCTGACCAAAAAAAAAAGGGAAAAATATTCCCCATTTAATAAAAGGTGCTAGGAGAACTGATTAGCCATATGCAGAAAATTGAAACTGGACACCTTCCTTACACCATATACAAAAATCAACTCAAGATGGATTAAAGACTTAAATGTAAAACTCAAAACTATAAAAACTCTAGAAGAAAACCTAGGCAATACCATTCAGGACATAGGAATGGACAAAGATTGCATGACGAAGATGTCAAAAGCAATTGCAACAAAAGCAAAAACTGACACATGGGATCTGATTCAACTAAAGAACTGCATAGCAAAACAAAATATCAACAGTAAAAAGACAACCTACAGAATGGGAGAAAACTTTTACAATCTGTGCATATGACAAAGGTCTCATATCCAGCATCTATAAGGAACTTACCATACTGACAAGAAAAAAGAAACCATTAAAAAGTGGGTAAAGGACATGAACAGACACTTCTCAAAAGAAAACATACATGAGGCCTACAAGCACATGAAAAAAGCTCAGTATCACTGATCATTAGAGAAATGCAAATAAAAACCACAATGAGACACCACCTCACACCAGTCAGAAAGGCTATTATTAAAAAGTCATAAAACCAGATGGTTGCAAGGTTGCAGAGAAAAAGGAACACTTTTACACTGTTGGTGGAAGTGTGTATCAGCTCAGCCATTGTGGAAGACCTAAAGACAGAAATACAATTTGAGCCAGCAAACCCGTAACTGGATATTACATAAAAGGAATGTAAATTGTTTTCTTATAAGAACGTGCACGTGGATGTTCACTGCAGCACTATTCACAATTGCATACACATGGAATCTAACTTAAATGCCCGTCAGTGATGGACTGGATAAAGAACATACATATACACGGAATACTACGCAGTCACAAAAAGGAATGAGATCACATCCTTTGCAGGGACACGGATGAAGCTGGAGGTGATTATGAAGCTGGAGGTGATTATCCTGAGCAAACTAACATAGGAACAGAAAAACAAATACTGCATGTTCTAAGTGGGAGCTAAGTGATAAGAACATATTGGACTGAATGGTGGAAGGAACAACACACACTGGTATCTGGCAGAGGGTGGGGGCTGGGAGGAGAAAGAGGATCATCAGTTAGAATAGCTAGTGGATGCTGGGGTTAATACCTGGGTGATGGGATGATCTGTGCAGCAAACCACCATGACACATTTACCTATGTAAGCAACCTGCATATCCTGCACATGTAACCCTGAACTTAAAAGCTGGAAATTAAAAAAAAAAAGAAAGAAATTTCAGTGATCTAAATCTTACAATTAGATTAAAAACCAATATTAAAATACGTTATTTCTGTAGGTCTTGAAAAAGGTCACTTCTTTAAATAAGTTATTCCAAATTCATTACTAGGAATAAATAATCTGGTTTTTACGTATATAGTAAATACAATTATAATACTTACCTTCAGCACAAGAGTGACATGATTCTCTGAATGTGCCTTTGAAGGAATAATTTCCATGTAGTGTTTGAGCACTTTGTGTCTCAGCAGTCAATTATACACACAAACACAAACAACTTTACCACCGCGGTAGAATGTCATAAAATATTAAGGATACTTTACAAAAGCTGTGATGACACATACGAAGTTTCTAAACTTTTAACAGGACTGGAAAACCAATGCAGAATTCTGCTCAGTAGACAACTACAAATCTAAACCCAAACATATTTTGATAGATACAATATGCAAAATCTAAATTCACAACAGAAACAGTAATAATTCTTTGTCATTAATACCTTACTAGCACATTGGTACCTTTACAAACAGCATCATATAATAGCATAATATTTCATCTTACTCCTCCATCCAGGATCTTTTGTGAGAGGCACTTATAAACAACACTAGTTTTGGCGACGCTGTATCAAACATACACATAGTATAATGGTCTATTTTACTATGCTCACAAAACATCATTTATAAAGAAATCTTTATGAATTCAAAAATAGGTTGTTAGTAACATGATTACCTTTAAAGTATGGATTTTGATTTTCATTCACAATATTAATTCATTAACAGTAGTTTCATCTACAAAAGGTTCTATAGCTTTTTCCTTTTTGAAAAGGAATAAAGGCAGTTAAGATACTCATAACTTCTAGTTAAACAATATCAATTTTGTTTCACAGTATTAATTAGCAGAGAACATTTTCAATTAAAGTGATATATCATTTACAAAAATAGAATGATTTATATATTGCAAAACATTGTCCTCCATTATGAATATATATATATACATGTGTGTATGTGCATATATGTGTATATATAAATATTTCTTTTAAGTTTTACAATAGCCCTTATTCAAGTACTTTGGGATTGTCTTGAAATAATCACCTTGCTATATATTTTAAATACATTTAAAAAGTAAAATTAATCTACGAAAAGGTTAAAAGTTTCAGTGTAGTTTGACTTAAAAAAAGCAACCACTTGCTTGAGTAAAAACCCTGACCGAATTCAAAACAAGCTCAGGTGCCATACTAAGTTTAAGAAGTTTGTTAAAAATATAGATAAATTTAAGTGTCAAATACTTAAACATTTTCCAATTTGCTACCATTAGAGCAGAATGAAAAGACTGTATTAATCTATTAATTGTCCAATCTTAATCCCCAGACAAAATTCATGTATATATTATTACTAATACAATAACATACAATATACCTGCTTACAAACACATAGGTAGCCATAAATAAAACTTTATTCTTTATTTCATTTACAAGCTACCAAATATTATGTATCGTACACAGTGCTGAACACTTAAATGGCTGTAATAATGGAAGGATCCAGACTGAATGGAAAGCTGTTGAGAAAGAAAAGATAAAAGCAAAGTAATACTGTAACAGGAAGGTGGCAAAAGCATAGTTTTGCCATAATAAAATCAATTAGATCTGTGATTATACATCAGTTCCGGTTAAAACAAAGTCTGAGCTCCATGCGATTCTCAGCTTTATTGTTTGCAGTCTGACTAAAGTCTGTATAGTCATTTTGTCTTTTGCAGTCATTAAAATAAAAAAAGTTAAAAACTATAGCAGCAACAAGCAAACCCTGTGACAGGAAGGCAAGGGTTAAGAACTAAAAAGAGTTTATACAGTGTGTTTAGGGAAAGTGTGCAGTTTATCTTCCATCAGCAGGAGTTCGACTGAGGGACAACATGATTCGGGCAAATCGCTCACAGAGTTCATGCGTAGAATACGAAGGTAACTTCGGTGGCTCATGGAAACTTTTAATCTCCATAGAACAATCAAGCAGTTTTGGCAAAAAATCTGTCAGCTTTTCTTGGAGGTGTGCTGCAAATACAAACAATTAAATCTAACTAAAGATAGAAATTATGACACGATCATTGTCAACATGATTTACTAATATTAACTTGCCATGATAGGTAAGATAATTGCCATTTTGGGGAGACAAAAACACATGGCAACTGCAATAAACACAGCTTAGCTCATCAATATAGAAAAAGAGTAATGTGAATGTGAAATTACTAAATATAATATGTAATATTATATTTAATATAAAAAATGGCAAGAATAAATAACATCTAATTCTAACTGCGTTTAATCCCGACATCTCGGGTGCCTACTACCATTGTTTAAACTTACGTTCCATTTCTTGACCGAGGTAGGAACACCATCGATTTCTCATATCTTCTACAGCTAGTATATCCTTCTCTTCCATTTCATCCACCAGTAATAATGGCAAAAATGGGACAATAAACTCATTCATGATAATCAGACCATTGTTTACTTCTCGATCCTCTCCAGATTCGAAGAGTTCTGCAGCTTGCTCATTTAATTTCTTAATGCAATGCAAAAAAAAGAATAGGTTTTTGTTTCCTTTTTAAATTAAATATCTGTAAGTATTAATAAAGAAGACAACATAAATATGTTCACAAACAGTATTAGAACAAACGGTACTTAGAGAAAACAATCTCAACCTATCTAGAACTGAAAACTTCTCTTTAGAAACACTATGCATATGACAACAACAGAAACAAAAGCAAACAGTGGTGGATGGAACATTATTGTGTTTTTCACTATTGTTTGGCTTATGTTGATCATCAATACAGGGGCCATTTTTTCTTCTCTAGAGATTAACTTCCACCCAATTATAAAATTTTATAAGCACTCACAATAGTTTTAAAAATAAAGAAATTCAGAATCCATATTAATTTTTGAAAAACTCTTCTCCATAAATGGCAACTGAATATATACTATTGTATTCCTTGATACAGAAATATAAAGGTAACCAATTCACTTATCCCTTCAAATACTTCCTACAGAGTAAACACCATGTGCCAGAAATTTTTCCAGACACAGGGGCATTCAAGTGATTAATACAGAAAACTCTCATGGAGCTTACAATTTGGTAAGAGGATTGGCAAACTTTTTCTGTGAAGGTCCAGACAAGGACTATTCCAGGCTTTGAAGGCCACAAAGTTTCTGTTGCAACTATTCAACTCTGCCATTGCAGTACAAAGGCAATAATACATAATATATAAACGAATGTGCATGGCTATGTTTCAATAAAACTTATCTATAAAAACAAGTGGTAGGTAGAGCACAAGCCATAGTGTGCTGATCACTGACCTAGTAGAACAGAGAAATCCATGTAATAAGAAACATAAGAGATAAATACAGGTATAAGACCTATAATATTTAAGGGTTTTTATTTAAAATCTTATGTTTACAGCATGATAAATGTGACTTTTAAAGCTGAATTTCAAATAAAAATATTTACATATTTACACTGTACTTCTTATGCAATTTATTTTGATTTTGGAAAGAACCTTGTGCTGTAAGTCCAGCTTGGCTATGAATCAATTACCCAATTGATATGGTTAGGCTTTCTGTCTCCTCCCAAATCTTATCTTGAATTGTAATCCCCAGGTATTGAGGAAGAGACCTGGTGGGAGGTGATCAGATCATAGGGGCAGTTTCCTCGATGCCGTTCTTGTGACAGGGAGTGAGTCTCAAGATCGGATGGTTTTATAAGCATCCAGCATTTCCCCTGCTTGCACTTCTCTCTCCTGCCACCATGTGATGAACGTCCTTGCTTCCCTTCACCTCCGCCATCATTTTAAGTTTCCTGAGGCCTCCCCAACCATACGAAACTGAGTCAATTAAACCTCTTTCCTTTATAAATTACCCAGTCTTGTGTAGTATCTTTATAGCACTGTAAGAACGGACTAATACACCAATCGTGAACAGATTAGCTAAATCTCTTAGCTTCACTTTCTTTACATTAATAATAGGGTATTATTATCTTCCTACTATAGGGGTTAAGAGAATAAAATGAGATAAATCTTCAAGTATTTACTACACTTTTTGGAAGTATGTATTACATGAGATATAAAATTTAATGACAAGTTTAATGTTAAGTTCACTGAATCAAACAATGTCTTGGAAATCTCTTAAATATAACATGTTTAAGGCCAACCTTGTTCCTCCTATTAGATTCCCTAATATTAAATGAAAAAGTAGAAAGTTTGGCAGCTTTGACTCTTCTATTTCCTTCTTTCCACTCACGCAACAGCTATGACATGCCCTGATTTCATTTCCTTCACCATCATACCTACACTACATGAGTCGAGGCCCTCACTCTCCATCCCTTGACTTTCCCCTCTAAGGTTCTTGACTTCAATCTCTTCTTTCCTGTTCATCCTCTAGTATGCTATTATTATTACCAGAATTATTTTCTGAAAACAAACCTCATCATGCCAAACCTAATCAAACTTACACTGGTGCAAACTCATCTGAATGTCATATAAGCTTCTTTATCATCTGACCAATATCGACAAGTATTGTCAGCTTCATCACTTCCACCTTACCCCACTTCCTCATAACCTGGAGAGCCACAACAAATTTATCTTTATTTTCTCTTGTGTACTGGAATATTCTCCCTTCTCTATCATGAATAAAACTCCTATTTATCCATCAAGATCCAGATGAGGGTTTACCTTCTCTCTTAAGGTTCTTCCCAAATATTTCAGGCATATCACTGTGCATATTTCTCATAATGACACTTATTCCAGAACATAACAATTATTTTTGTATTTCTCCTACCAGACTGAGTTTTCTGAGGACAGGAAGTACATCTTACTCATATTTGCATCCCTCAGAACCTGATACTTTGTAAATTTATAATACGAAAAAACCTGAAAGGAACACTAAAGTAATCTTGATGAGGTTTCATTTAAATTCCTATGTAAAACAAATAACCAAATGTGGTTAGGTTACAATCAAAAAATGATGAGAAACATCATATCATTTTTTGAATGTTTCAGAGGAACCATCAGGTTTTGGTAGTATTTATGTTTAAAATCAGCTATACTATTCTTATACCTCAAAATTCAATTTTTTTAAGTTAAACAGAAATTACTCTGATACATTCTATGCATATGTTTTTTGTTTTTTTGAGATGGAGTCTCACTCTGTCACCAGGCTGAAGTGCAGTGGCACGATCTCGGCTCACTGCAACCTCCACTTCCTGGGTTCAAGCAATTCCCCTGCCTCAGCCTTCTGAGTAGCTGGGACTACAGGCGTGCGCCACCACACCCAGCTAATTTTTGTGTGTATTTTAGTAGAGATGGGTTTTCACCAACTTGGCTAGGATGGTCTCGTTCTCCTGACCTAGTGATCCACCAGCCTCAGCCTCCCAAAGTGCTGGGATTACAGGCGTGAGCCACCGTGCCCAGCCTGCATATTCTTATAGACTTACATAAAACTTTTTTTTAAGACTTATCTATGCATCCCTTCCTCTCCCACCAAAAAAAGGAGTGGTAGTGTAATAAAGAAATCTAAATACAGAGATGTAAACAAACTGATGCTATTTTAAGATCATTTCTCATTTATCACCTATAGTACTTGGGATTCATAAAGAGAAAATAAAGAACTGAGTGCACTTTGCCATCTGAAGGGACTAGAACCAGTTTATAGACATCATCATGTTCTTATCCCATCAGAGTTTATGTAGTCAATCACTTATATATGAGTCTGGAAAACTTGCCCAATGTCAGACAAAATGGTAAGATCACACTATATGCATTCAACTTACTAGTAAACATTCTCTCCTATAATGTGATATCAATTCTTCATCATGTCCTCTGTATAAGCCTTTAGACAAGAGTTCTTTGTTATTCTGATAAGCACAGATGAGGAACAGCAAGGAATCTATATAACTTGAAAATTAAAAAGAAACATATAACATTAGTATTTCACCTTTGTAGAAACAAAGTCAGCTACAATTATAAAACATTTTAAGTATATGCTTAAGTTCTGATAATCTACATTATAATAAAAAATATCATCTGATGCAGTGTATGCTTGGGAGCACCTTTTTAGCAACAGTATCATCTGAAACCCGGAGACAGTTATATCTTAAAAGTAAAAAATAAAATAGGAGCTACAAATTAAGAAAAAATCTGGGAAAAGAGGCAATAACGGATAAATTTGGATAGTTCTGTCTTCCTTGGTATTTATTTTCCGATGTCTTCCATTTGAACTCAAAATTGAAGCTAATGTGAAACCAACAATCTACTTGTTGAACGCAGTGTCCCACATGAATGAAGGAAAAACTCAGGTTACTCCGTTTTATGATCACAAACATCATTTGGTTTGTTCAACGACAACTTAGGTTCTTTTCTATGTGCAGACAGTTTTAGTTATTGGGAAAAATGTAAAAAAACAGAAATAAGGAGATCTAAAGGAAAGAGAGGAAGTGGAAAATGAAAGATTTCTCCTAAATCTGGGAAATCTAGTGGAATAAGCAAAAACAAAAAGCCTCCAAATATAAAAAAGCTGATAGAGGCTGGGCGTGGCAGCTCACGCCTGCAATCCCAGAACTTTGGGAGGCAGAGGCAGGCGGATCACCTGAGGTCAGGAGTTTGAGACCAGTCTGACCAACATGGAGAAACCTCACTTCTACTAAAAATAAAAAATTAGCCGGGCATGGTGGTGCATGCCTGTAGTCCCAGCCACTCAGGAGGCTCAGGCAGGAGAATCCCGGGGGGTGGAGGCTGAGGTGAGCTGAGATCACGCCACTGCACTCCAGCCTAGGCAACAAGAGCAAAACTCCGTCTCAAAAAAAAAAAAAAAAAAAAAGTGATAGAATTAGGCATATGTGTTATATTAATATAAGTCTAGATATTATAAAGTTCAAATCAGATTTTAAATAAGGAAGACAAGGGGTGGGGCACGGTGGCTCATGCCTGTAATCCCAACACTTTGGGAGGTGGTGGTGAGAGCATCAGTTGAGGCCAGGAGTTCAAGACCTGCCTGGCCAACAGAGTGAGACCCCCATCTCTACAAAAACATTCAAAAAAAAAAAAAAAATTAGCTGGTTCTTGAAACCATAGATTTCACTTCACTATTCTCAGGACTCATAAGGGTCCATCAGTAAGTACTTCATTCAAGGCTTTAAATGTTTACATTTTCATTAGAAACAATTTTGACAGAACCTTTTGGCAAGATTTTATACACAGCTAGCAACAATAACAGCTATATTTACAGTAAAAAAAAAAAAAAAATTTTTTTTTTTTGAGATGGTGTCTCGTTCTGTCACCCAGGCTGGACTGCACTGGTGTGATCCTGGCTCACTGCAGTCTCCACCGTACAGGTTCAAGTGATTCTCCTGCCTCAGCCTCCTGAGTAGCTGGGATTACAGTTGCATACACCAATATTTCTTAAAAAGATATTCCATAAGTAATATCTGTCACCACTGATTTTCTAGTTAATCCTCCTAATTTGATAAGCATTTACTATACTAGAATATTAGCTTTCTGAATAAGCATGTATTTGGAAACTGACAAGCAAATTATAATATTTAAACATATTTCCAAGTTATATCTCAAATTCCTTTAATATATGTTAACTAGGAACAACTAATACAGAAGCTATGCAGATAGATACAAAGTGGCAGTTTCATCATTTTAATTCTTATTGAGATAAATGAATACATTTGGTATTTACATGATTTCATTAAATTATACAAGAATACGAGGTCTCTTAATTTTTCTTTTCCTAGTTAGCTGCATGACCTTGACAAAGTTACTAAATCTCTGTGAAGTCTGATTTATCGGTAACACTGAAATGCCTTTTTTTATCTTACTCTATTGAATTATACAATCATATTATTTCTCTCAAATCAGCACAAAGCTTATAGATTCTAGTACATCTGAATACTCCTATTAAAGAAATACAATCTTGACGGACATAACTTATAAAATGGTGGTATCGAGCAAAATAAGTGTTCTATATCAATGACCAAAGCAAAATTATCTTATAAATAGAACAATGACTAGGACTTTAAATAATCTGTACTTAAGTACTTAAGATAAATTGTTAAGTAAAACATTACTTTTTCCTTTTGTGTGATAACTTTAAAAATTTTGATAACTATTAATATAAAAATGAAAGTACTGTCCTCTAGAATAGTACCATCCAATAGAAATTCCTGTGATTATGGAAGTGTTCTATGCTGGCTAAAAATAGAGGCCACTAACCACATGAGGCTACTGAACTACTGAAATGTGGCTGGTGTAACTGATGAACTGAACTTTGGTTTTAAAATTGTCAGTTATTTAAGTTTTGTCACGTGGCCACTATGTTGGACAGTATAGCTCCAGAATTAAACATTGAACTTTACTTTGTTTTTTGAAAAAGAAGCATCATTACCTAAGTGGGAGCTTCTTAAACTACATTAAAAAAAAAAAAGGAAAAATTCATTATCCCTTTTACTTGACTGCAATATACACTGCATCGAAAATAAAGCATTTCCTCAAAAAACAATCACTAGTCAAGTTATTGTTAAACGACATGCATTAAGAAATAAGTGGAGAAATATATGCAAACTAGTTAAATAATCTGGAATGTAAGTAAAGCAAAATGTATCCTTTCTTCTTAATAACAATTAAAATAATTGTATAATTAAATAAGTAGATATTCCTTTAAACTATCTTTAATTTAAATGAAAATTAATCCAAAATTTGTTTAAAGTCACAGTACTCAAAAATTTTCTACAGCTACACTTTTTACAGTACCTGAAAGTTCACAAAGACAGACAGAAAATACTCCGACTTGCTATCAAGATGAGACTCAGCCTCAAATGTAGTATTTGAGACCTGACAAACACAGACACTAATGCTGACTTTATGGATTTTTTAATGGAAAATATATTTTATGTGGGGTAAATGGGAAGTCTCTATACTAACTTTGCAATTTTTCTGTAAATTTAAAACTGATCTAAAATAAACCATTTATTAAAAATACAGTGTGTGAATACAATCTTTTCCATGGATGAGGTCATATCTGAATAGAATTAAGTGCAAAAATTATGCTATTTTCATATTTGTCCACTTTGCTTTACCTTTCTCTTTGAAAATTTTCTAGTCCAATTATGAGATACATAGTTGTTTCCCTGAATTTCCTATAATCCTGATGCCACTCCTGTAAGTGAAAGAAAATATTAAAAATGTTCAAAGTAAGATTTAAAAACTACTATGAAACTGTTCAAAAATAATACACTATTCCGCTACTATTTGAATTAATAGAAACAAAGAGTTCAAAACGAAGATACATCAGAACTAAAATAAGACTTTACTTTCTGGCACACAAGACTATTTATTAATGTAACATTAAGTCTAAAAATTATCAGGCATTGATATGAAATTAAACAATAAAGATTCTACTGGCAGATAACAGAAATATAAAGGCAGGATAATCCATCAGGTCATCTCAAAAATTCATCAATATAAAATCATATTATTGAAATATTATTGTATCTACATCAACTCATGGAAGAAAATGAAATTATTACACTGAGTATGAACCCAAGCTTGAACACTTATACTTGATACATAATTTTAAGAAACTAAAAAAAGTTATGATAGATTTATTTAACCTTTCAACTTTGCAAATGTGTGGTAAATTTGACTTTAAGTGTGTAGGTGAATAGTTTATTTACATGAGATATGGTAAAAGAATAGCTGCAGTTCACATCTCAGTACCCCTCCCCACCCCCCAAACAACTACAGGGCATGTAATAAGACTAAATAATTCTAAGGTGATACCCTATAACTCTTAAAGAGAACGAAGTCAAGATTTTCTTAACTTACTTTATAATAATAGACTCAAGAAAAATAACTGAAATTCAGTATAGGATAAATTGGAAAGAGAATACTGATAACAAAAGTGTTAAGGCTTTTATATAAACATTATAAACAAAAATAAGAAACACAGACACGTTATTAGCCAACTATATTCTTTTTGAATATAAATTTTTTTTTTTTTTTTTTGGAGACAGGCTGTCACTCTGTAGCCTGGTCTGCAGTGCAGTGGCATGATCACAGCTCACTGCAGACTCAACCTTCTGGGTTCCAGCAATCTTCCTACCTCTGTCTCCCAAGTAGCTTGGATTACAGGTGCACGCTTCCAGTTCTAGTTAATTTTTAAATGTTTTGTATAGACAGGGTCTTGCTGTGTTGGCCAGGCCAGTCTCAAATTCCTGGCCTCAAGCAAGTCCCTGTGCCTTGATCTCCCAAAGTGCTGGGATTATAAGCATGAGCCACCACACCCAGCCTTAATTTTAATTTTCAAGACATAATTTTCATGCTATTAGATATTAATAACAAATAAAGGTAAAATTTGTCCTGCAAGAATAAAGTCAGCTTTTCTGGGGAAGGTCTTCAAACTGTCATTCCTTGTTGTCATCAGAATTGCCTTGGAAGTTGTGAGTACGCAAACTTTTTCTGTAAAAGGTCAGACAGTAAATGTTTTAGACTTTGCAAGCCTCATCTTCGGTTACTCAACTCTGTAACTGCAGTGTGAAAGTATCTACAGAAAATATGTATACAAATGACCATGTTCCAATAAAAGTTTATTTACAAAAACAGGTGGTAAGCTGGTCTGCAGGCTATGGTTTGCTAAACCCTGAACTTAGAGCAAGATCAAAAATACGAGGAATATGCAGACTCTAAAAACAAGTCATTTAAATACTTGTATGATTTAATGGCCCTGCAGTTAGAATATGAGAAGGTTTGTGTATAAAAATATGATAAGTCCAATCCGTTGAAGCAAACTAAAGGAAGTGGTGCAGAATCAAGTCACAATTAAAAATCAAGTCCCATGAACACCAATCTTGGGGACAAGGGTAGAGCTCTCAATCAATTTGAAGGGTACAGATTGGGAGTCATTATTAGCTAAAAGATGACTTGACTTGCTCCTCCGGGTCAGGATAAAACAGATTTTGAATTTCTCTGGCTCTAGATTACATATCCTGGTCAAAAATATCCAGTCAATGAGTGCCTTTTATGGATAAATGAGTGTCTTTAGGCTTTTACCTATGTTGACTTCTAAACAGCTTTGCACAGGAGCCTTTCACAACTGAAATGAATATTTGCATATGGAATGAACAAGAAATCAAATTTTATTTATTTTCCAGAACTATTTATTAAAAAGTCTTTCCACTGTTCACTAATTTGCTTGTCAGAGATAGAAGGTGGACTGGGATCTTTACATTTCCATAACATTTTTCAGTCGGCTTATCAAGCTCCATAAAACATCTTGCTAGAATTTTGATATGGCCTACACTGAATTTATAAAGCATTTGGGGGAAAAGTGGTATCTATATATTAATAATATCAAGTTTTCCAAATACCATATGTATGCCCATTTATTTAGGTCTTTGTTAATGTCTCCCGATAAGTATTATAATTTTCCCCACAGAAGTCACCTGCACCTTTTGTTAAATTCATTTCTATATACTCCATAGTTTCAGATACTATTGTAAATGGTCTCACTTTTATATTTTCTCTCTTTTTTTTTTTACTGGCATAAGGGAATAAAATTGATATCTGACACAAGTTTGCATGTTGCAAAGCTCTCTTACTAGTTCTAATAAATCAGTTGTAGATTTTACTTGAATTCAAGATAAAAAAACTACAAATAATGATGTCTTTGTTTCTCTTTTCCAATATTTTACTTTTCACTTTTCGTTGCCTTGTTTTTGATAAGAAAAATTTTAAACTTTCAATGCTCACAATTCTATATATTTGCTGCAGTTTTATTATTTCTTATTTTTGTTTTTAGAGACACTCTGTAGTGAATTAGGTAGTTACTTTATATGCCAAACTAGCTAAGGTTTTCATCAATAATGAGTGTTTTCTCTATCTTTCCTCTTCTCTCTTTATGTAGTGAATTACACTAATTGTTTAGGGAATCTAAAGTACCATAATTAAGTTTGTAAATGGAACCAAATATTAAGCAAACGCACCCAAGAAAACAACTTAAAATTTACTAGATTTGTAAACTTGAAAAAGACAATGTATAAGGTTAAATTTAAAAACTCGAAGAAATATTAGGTGTATGAATTCATCAATTAAAATAAAGAATATTTTAAAGCCAAAGTTGACAAAAAGAATTTTGTGCACAAAAACATCCCACAAGCACAAGTGCCTATGTAAGTGCTCTCTCACACATAACACTGTCTCACAATGACAAATATATATGGCATATAGTGACTACAATGAATCTCTAACTTCCCCAAAATATATCTGATGAATTAAAGTGAGGAAAAAATACAGCCCACAGTGTATAATTGCACAGTGTAGTGCAACAGTTAAAGTAGGTTCTACTAGCCAAGCTGTGAACTTGTGGCTGTGAAAACCTTAGGCAGGTTACTTCACTGTTCTATTTTTACTTCACTGTTCTATGCCTTATTTTCTCGTGTGTCAAATGGGAATAAGAACACTACCTACCTCACAGTGTTACTGTCTGAATTAAATCAGTTAATACATGTAAAGGGCTTAGACAAATGCCTGGCATAGTGAACCGAGATCGCGCCACTGCACTCCAGCCTGGGCGACAGAGCAAGACTCCGTCTCAAAAAAAAAAAAAAAAAGACAGACAGAAAAATGCCTGGCAAATAGTAGGCTCTTGATAAACATTACTTGTTAATATTATGTAACAGCAATTTCTAAGTTGATTTCAAAATTAACAATGTATTTTACTTCATTTTTAAGCTAGAAAAGTTCATTTAAAAAGTAGTTGAGAACTAGTATTGAAATAGAAAACCAAAAATCTTCCTTTTTTGATCTTAAACTTTTTAGTCTACATGCTATCACATCATGTTAATCCTAAAATCATTTATAAAATTATTAATTACTTGAGCATTGACCTGGAAACTTAATTTTTTACTCATCATTCATAACAAATTCAACTTCCGTTGGGCTGAAATGAAAGCAGTATCAGTGAATTACAGAATCCCTAAATCTGTAGTTTAACCTCTAAAAAAGCACATTACCTCATATTCCTCCAAGTTTACTTCTTCAGGTTTTATCATTTCCAGTTTGGCTTGAGCAACTTTCATTATGTTGTGACACCTTAAAAAAAAAAAAAAACATATATGTGTGTGTGTATGTATATATATATATATTTGTAAATCAAAAGCAAAAGCCATAAACACTGAGCAAAAATAGCAATACTTTTTTATAGAAACAACTTCTAAATAACCTTAAGGGAAAAATATTTTTGGGACCAATGTTGGAGAATTACAAAGAAGATAGGAGCAATAACTCTAATTCAAATTTACTGTGTTGTATTGATATATGGCTTTTAAATTACATTTAACTAACACAGTTTGCATACGAAAAAAATGAAACTTTTAAAAAATAATGTGCACCTATTAACCAAGCTCAACAGACACTGCATCTTCTCCCCCTACCCCACAGTATTATTTACTCTTAAATACTAAAAATAAAGAGTCTAAAATGTGCCTATTCTCTCAGATAAAAATGGAAACATTCCAGTGGATTTTATGATCTGAATCAGTGACAAAGAAATCCTTAGAAAATGTATTCACATGCGCATAGCTCTGTCTTTCAAGCACAAGGTTATCAAAACAGATTAGTTATAGTCAGATAATTGCAAAAGATTGAAAAGTCAATGTGATTACTCTATTAATATCTTCTCCAAATTAAACAGCATAGATCCAATGGAACTCGGTACACTGATAGTACCAATAACGAGGGTCACAACAACCCTATTTCTGACTCTCTGCAGTCATATGTATCAAAATAAATCATGTCCATACTGCTACTAATACAAATAGTAGTGGCCAACATTCATTGAGCAATCAACCATCTATCAGATATTGTTCACAACTATTTATTTGTATTATGCACAGAATCCTACATTCCACAGCACATACGTAGCAAGATAGGATTGATCCAGATGCTTTGCTTCCCCTCATATTCTTTGCTACACACTTTTTACTCAGTATTTTTGAGACATTCATAAAAGGATAATCATTTCAGAATTAAAATTACAATGAACTGCAAGACAGCATCAATGTTTTTATATACGAAAATAACTTTCAATACTCTATTCACATGGGCCCTAAAATTGTTTCCTAGTGCCATTCATTCTAATTAAATTGTGATTTTTAACATTAGTAGTTTTATAGGACTTTCTGAATAATTCTTTCTAAAACTAATAATCCAGAGAAAACATTCTCTGGAAATATTCTATAGAGTATTTTCTATATTCTACAGAAATTTCTATAGAATATTTTCTCTTTCCAGAGAAAATGTTTCTGCGTGAATCTAATTTAACCTTTCTAAGCCTCCTCTTTATGTCAAAGAATGTTTATATTTTATCTGCAAGACTAAAACCTTTTCTCCAGTGAGTCTCTAATAAGGGTGATTTTGTTCCCCCAGGAGTTATTTGACAACACCTGGAGATATTTTGGTACGCCACAACGTGGGAGCTGCTACTGCCATCTAACAAAGAGATGAGGGATATTATTAAATATCCTACAATCATAGGACAGCTCCAACAACAAAGATTTATCTAATTTAAACTATGTATATAGTACAGAGGTTGAGAAGCCCATTTTTGTTTCTAAAATATTGAGTGTAGTAAGTGCAGTGATTACTTGATTCACAATTAAAATTTATTAAAATGATCTAAGTTATTCTCAGTTCAAACTTCAAAAGGCCACAGATTCCAGCAACTGTTCACATTGAGTTCAAATTGTTATGTATTTATTAAAATATGTGCCCATGCATATAAAAAATAAATACTCAAGAAATTATCGTGGGAATCTGCATGAAAAAAAAAGAACAATTTTAGCATAAGAATTTTATATTTTTAAATTACCTTTCATCAAAACTCAAATTTCTGTCTCCAAATTGTTCTAGCAATGTTTTCTCAATGATTTTCTTTGGTGTCTGGTTCTGGATAAAGTAGACCACGACATGATGTAAACGATAATCGGTTTCTGGTGGGGTGTCTTCTTGGGCCAACTTAACCAACCTTGCATATTCCAACTTAATTGCCTGGAAAAAGCAATGAAAATGACAACTTTGGTTAATTATTTAAACACCTAAAAATCCTTCAATATTACAAGTTTAATTCTTCTTGCATTTAAATTTTTTTTTTTTTTTTTGTCTTTTAAAGTATTACAAACAAGGCAGTACATCTAAGAACACAGCCCCATGTTCCACAGTCTCAAAGCATTTCCTGAATAACTGACCACAGAGCTCCTTCAATTTTTTTTTTTTTCAAACGAAGTCTCGTACTATCCCCTGGGATGGATTGCAGTGGCGCGATCTTGGCTCACTGTAGCCTTCACCTCCCAGGTTCAAGCTATTCTCCTGCCTCAGCCTCCCAAGTAGCTGGGATTACAGGCACCTGCCACCGCGCCCAACTAAATTTTTTGTATTTTTAGTAGAGATGGGGTTTCACTATGTGGGCCAGGCTGGTCTCAAACTCTTGACTTCATCATCTGCCCACCTCAGCCTCCCAAAGTGCTGGGATTACAGGTGTGAGCCGCTGTGCCTGGCCACAAAGGCCCTTCTTTATCCCTTCACTATATAAATGTTCTTTTTGTTTCCACACATGAAAGTGGTAAAATAATATGTCTAAACTTACAATGTGAGTAATTTTGTAAAATTTATCAGAGCCTAGTCAAAGTCTATTCACAGACATCATAAGATGGAGATGGCAAGTTTTCCCATTCTGTTTTACCTTTCTAAGCATCAGTTTGAATAAGAAAATTCTAGAGTTGATATATAGCTCCCAACAATACTCAAATCTGAAAGAAAATTGTTCTTAAATGCATAGTCGTATTATTGAAATTAACTTTTAGCTGAATAGCCCACAAATAAGGAATGCAACATCAAGCCCTGGGGTTATAATTATCACAAAAAGTAGTACTTATTGCTTTTACAGTATGTAAATTTTATTAATGTAAGAATAATAACAGTTATATATTATCACTATTATTACCTTGAGGTTTAAACTTAGTTTTTCTTTAACAAGAACATCTCATACAAATAAGGGGAAATAACAAAGACTAATGCATATTTTAATACACAAGCAAAATCCAGAAAATATCTGACCATATAGAAATATATATAGACTTACACATCAAATATTGCTATGTACAAGAGGACCATATGATTAAGATAAAGCTTTTCATATTCATTTATATTATATTTACATGTAAATTCTAGCTCTAATAAGCATAAACATTTTGAGCTTCAGGCAAGATTACAAAAAATCCATTCAATTAAAAAGTCTTTTTAGTTTAAAAAGTGCATGCCTTTCTTAAGTAATTCTTTGACATCTAGATGTTATGACCTATATGACTGTATTTTACAGATGGGAGAAAAAATAACTGATAAACATTAAATGAAATATTCTAGTTACGTAATATCATACTTCATTAAAAGGAAGGCTAATATGTTCTTTCTATGCAGCCTAAGATTATAAATAGAATAAGGAAACAAATTATTCTAAAATACTTTTCCCTTGAAAAAAACTGACTTTTTTTTTGAGGATATACATGTCATTCCAAAGTCTTATGTGAATAAATAACGCCATAAATATCAACTGTATTTTAATATATAAGATTATCAACACTGTGTGCCTAGTTAGCACACATAAGCTTTGCTTAGAACTCATTAAAAATCTTCCCATTATCCAAATTTGGAAAAAAAAAAGGAGGGGGGCACATACATAATAATCAAAGTATACTGAATTTGAGAATAAATCTAAAACATTAACAATTCAATTACTGCTCTTGTTGATACGAACTTTAGACAATGATTGTCACAGGCTACAGGTCACTAATCTGAAATGCTTGGGACTAGAAGTGATTCTAATTTTAGATTTTTTTCAAATGTTTGCATCATGCTAATTGAGTATTCCGAATCCGAAAATCAACGATACTCCAATGAACATTTCCTTTGAGTATCATGTTGGCACTCAAAATGTTTTGGATTTTGCAATATTTCAGATTTTGAATTCTGGATTTGGGATGCTCAACCTGTAACAGACTTTTAGAATATTCAAATATTTCATTCATCATACTTTAGTCCAAAATAGCATGAGCAAAATAAAACAAATTTGTAGCGAGTCTCTTAAAATAATATTGCAGGTTTACATACATGGAATGATCCCACCAAATGGTCATCAATCCCCTACCTACTTTCAAAATAGAAGCTGTTTTAATAAATAGCAGATTTCTATTATAGAACTGAAATATATAATAACTTCTTATACTCTAAGATTATATGTTCACTTCTTGATTTTGCTGAATTTAAGATTCTCCTGATTTTCACAAGCAAATTGCCAAAGTCACAGTATTTTTCAATATATAGGTATTTAAATCAGCAGAGGTAGAAAGACACTTCTAAATTTCTAGGAGCTATTTTTTAATCACACAAGAAAACATTTTTAGCAGCATAAATGCATTTCTTAACTATTTTTATACAATTCTTTTTTAAGAAATTAACTTCTAAATTTCTAGAAGCTGTTTTTCAAACACACACAAAAAATTTTTACTAGCATAAATGCATTTCTTAATTATTTTTTATACACTTCCTTAAGAAATTTTATGGCTTCTAAAATATACTGGAATCATATTTATCCAAATTCCCAACAGATGTTCCATGCTGGTATATTTAGCAGAGTTCTACATAATCTGCCATTATGAGTAAAGTTAACCTTATATTTGTCTCATATTACCTCCTCAGAATCCTGTTGGCAGCCTATGCTAATTATTTTAAGTTAATTATCACAGACACTGCAATGAAATAACCATGCATTTGCTAAATGAAATGTGACACTAGTCATTAGATGACAGAACTGCTTTGTATTTCATTTTTTTAACTTTTTTCACTACACCTTCAATCAGGCTCAATGCCATTTATTCAGTCTTATTTCCTATCACCCTGCAACAAGGATCTCCCTTCTATCTAGGTTACGCTTGTCTCCTCACAAACGCACACATGCCTTTGTTTCTTCTCCATTATGTGTGATATCCTTTCTTGCTCATTCCCCATCTACCTACAGATGACCTATTCAGTAAAATTAGTTTTAAGCCATGCTTTTGAGACCTTGTTCAGTTCTAAAGATGCAAATAAATCTACCTAGACTTTTCTCTACTTTTCTAAATAATATTATAAAACCATATTCTAAATTTATAACTTATTGACTTAATTTTTTATATAAACGCGCTCTCTCTCTCTATATATATATATATGAAGATACCAAATATATAAATATTTATATTCTAGAGGCAGTTAAATCTAATGGGAAACTGATGAAATTAAAATTCAAAAAGCTAGATACGTCATTTATAATTAATTGTGACATAGAATAAGGCACATAATCTTTTAAGTCTGACTGCTCTTATCTCTAAAATAAAGTTGGTTAAGAGAGTTTATGTGTATTTTAAAATGCTTATGGGCTATTTTTAAAAAACTGACAGTGCTAAGAAATGAAGAAAACTTACTTCAAATTCCAGAGGACTGAAATACTATGGGCCATATTCTTTGACCACACTGTAATACAAATAGGAATTATAAGCAGAGCTATCTTCCAAACTAAACACTTAGAAAATTTAAAATATGGCTCTAAATTATTCTTGAGCCAAAGAAATAAAAAACTGTACTAATATGGGAATCTCAGATATCAAAATTTATTGGGCTGTTAGTCAAAAAAATTTCCAGGCCAGTCATGGTGGTTCACGCCTGTAATCCCAGCACTTTGGGAGGCCAAGGTGGGCAGATCATCTGAGGTCAGGAGTTCAAGACCAGCCTGGACAACATAGTGAAACCCTGTCTCTACTAAAAAATAGAAAAAATTAGCCGGGTGTGGTGGTGGGCACCTGTAATCCCAGCTACTTGGGAGGCTGAGGCAAGAGAACTGCTTGAACCCAGGAGGCAGAGGTTGTGGTGAGCCGAGATCATGCCATTGCACTCCAGCCTGGGCAACAGTGCGAGACTCCGTCTCAAACAAACAAACAAAATTAGCTGGGCATGGTGGCAGGTGCCTGCAATCCCAGCTGCTTGGGAGGCTGAGGCAGGAGAATCACTTGAACCTGGGAGGCAGAGGTTGCAGGGAGCCGATACTACGCCACTGCAGGCTAGCCTAGGCGACAGAGTGAGAATCTCTCTCTCTCTCTAAATATATATATCTCCAGTTTGAATATAGTTGGAAGGAAGACCAAAAAGGGGAAGAAAACTCACTGGTAGAAATAAGAAAGGTGATAATACAGAAAAAAAAATGTTTCAAAATTTCTTGAAGAATAACACATATAACTTTGTCAATAAACTACAGTATCCTACCAGATAATAATTTAGAAAAATATAAACTACCAGAACTGCTTTCAGAGGCAGAAAAACTGAAGAGACTCTGTAAAATTTAAAAGTTTGCTCGAGAAATCTGGTAACACGAAAGAAATCAAGCCCACATTGTTTTAGAGTTGGGCTGTTAGGTCAAATCTTCAAGGACCAGATAACTTCTGTGATACCTAAATTGCCACAGGGCCTGAAAAATAAGAGGAAGCCTCCTTAATGGTTATACAAGGCTGGTATAATTTGTATTCCCAAAACTGACAAATACAAAGCAAGAAACTATAGATCAATTTTGTCTATGTACCCAGATGCCAACACCCATGCTCACTTTTGGTAAACCAACAGTGTGGTGTACAAAAAATATATATAACAAAAAATGTTTACAATAATTTTTTTAAAGGTAGATCAAAGTTAAGACCTTAAGTATTAAGAATTAAGGAGTTTATAAGTATTAAGAATTAAGGAGAAATCTGTTCAGCATCTCAATAGATGTATTATAAAATTTCTAAATTTCAATACCCATCAGTTTAGTGGGAAACCCTTATCTAGTAATTTGAGAGCATTTTAAAATTCATAAAGTGGAACCAAAACTACACATTGTACATAATAAAACACTGGAGACATACTCATTAAAATCAGAAACTAGACAAGGCGCCTACTACCATTATTTCAGTATTGAGAATATGATAAAAATTTCTGATCACCACAATAAAACCAGAAATGAAACAAGAAATAAAGATATAGAAAATAATTATCGGGAGACAGTTTACTGAAATAATCAAGAAAATAAAATGCAAAAACCATTAGAAAGTAAAGAGTTCAATAAAGAAAACTCACTAAATACCACATAAGCATGTAAAATTAATTAGTTATCCCATCACCGACCCTTTCAATAACCTGGTTTAAAAAAAAAAAGAAAGTGGAAGTAAATGACCCTATTCAAAACGGCAAAAAAAATTATCTAGGAATAAATTAAACAAAAGGATATAAGACCATTATGAAATAAAATTGTAAAACCTTACTGAAGAATACAACAAAAGAGTGAAAAGGCATATCATGTTCCTTTTGGGCAAGACTCAAAATAGTAAAAAAAAAAAAAAAAAAAAAAAAAAAAAATTATCTATTTCATGTTAAATTAACACAAAAGTATAATTCTAAAAGGATTTGGAAAGGAAGTAGCAATTGCTTTTAAAAATCCTCATAAGAAAAATGAGACTTTCCAAACTTCTTGTTTATAAAAGAACAAAAATTACTAAGTGTTCTTCTAACAAAATGTGAAAGTGTATTACAAATGATCTATAGTAAGATCATTTGTATTCAGTGTATTGTCCAAAAACAGAAAATTAGATCAGTGGAATACAGAGACCCAGAGACTGGTCAGAGCTACTTAGTACATGATTAAGTATAAATCCCTGATAAGGGATTTAGTATATGTATGATTTAGTGTATGTGTCAAGTCAGCGTGAAAAGCATGCATTAGTCAATATTTTATGTTTAGACTATCTGGATATTTTTCTATTCAGAGAAAACTAAAATCTTCTATCTAGTGATCAAAACAAAAGTATTATAAAACCATGAAAGCAGAATTAAAATTTTGCATAATTTTAAAAGTGATCACAGGCCCAAATCTATTTTTAAAAAGTTGCTATATTTTGTAAGATCTAAGAAATTATGTATAGTAAGACACAAAAAATAAATTTAGAAGACAAATTATAAACCACAAAATATAATTTGCAAATTATAGATGAATCAATTGTCTTAGAAGATCAAATGTTCATTTAATTAAAAAAAAACCTCAATGTAATAAACATATAAAGACGAATGACAGTCAACATAAATACCAATTGCCAAAATACTTAGGAAAAAAAAACTGACCCTCACAAAGATCAAAGAAATATATTTTAAAAAATGGGATTACACTTTTAATGTCTTCTTTTAGACAAGTATCAATAGTAGAACAAATTGATGTAACTATATGTAGGCAATTTGATAATATTAGTATTTAAAATCTGCAAGCACTTTGACTTGTCAACTCTGTTATGTTCATGTAAGTGTTCAATAATATATGCACAAAAATGTTCACAATATTGAAAATTACTCAAATATTCAGCAACAACAATGCTAATAAGTTTAGTAAGAATAGGTAACAACTTGGGTGTTCTTTATGTGACAGACACTGCCTGATGAGTTCCACGTGAATTATCTTACTTAACTCTCAAGATAACTCCTCATATAAGTGAATAAACTGGTTCTGATAATTTAATAAATTGCCTGAGGTCACACAATTATTAAATAATAATGCTAGGATTTATACCTAGGACTTAACCATAGAGACCTTGCTGGTAACAGTCAGTAGGAGACAGAGCTTCCTAAATTAGAGTATGAATAAGTTATCAGTGTGCTGACATATTGCTCCCATCAGCCTCTATGGTGGATGGAAACGTACTAACTTTCTTCAAATTTGTTGTAACATGCATACCCTATTCTAGGAGAACATTTAAATAAATTTTGATACACTCTAGGAAACAAAGGAAAAATACTGAGAGAAATCTACAAATCCTGATATGAATAATTACATATATATGAAAAAGAAACTCAAGAGCAAGAAGCAAATAGAAAGAGTATACTTCTACTTTTATTTATATTATAAATATAGGATGAATGTCTGAATCAAAGTCAGTCTCATCTCTCTCTCTAGGATATACAAGGAACAATCAATAGATGCTCACTGGAGTGAGAATTAGGAAATGAGAGAAAAACATTTACATTCTACATTTTGAATTATGTATTACTAGTTTACACGTCACTTTTTCTAGGAAGCCCTCTAGGTACTACTAGCTCTGTTTTCTCATTTTATGTTCTTTTTCCACATTAAACTGGTTCTTTATCATACTAATTAATAACTCTAATTAATGTTTCTTTCCCTAGCAGAAAATGAGGTTCATTAAGGTAGGAACTCAGTCCACCATTATCCCAGCTATACCCACTGGATTTAGGACAATGCCCTGCATATAAACAGGTAATACCTTTTTAGTATGTCCATCAAGAGAAGGATAGAAAAAAATTATAGTCACAAAACAAAATACTATGAGAGGGAAGAAATGACAAATGTATAACATGGATGAAGCTCCAAACACACAGCTGAGTAAAAGCAGCCAGACCAAAAAGGACCTAGAGTAAAAGATGCCAAGTGTATAAAGGTCAACAAGAAAACTAATGTATATTGTTAGAAGTCCAGATAATGGCTACTTTTGGGTATGGACAGACTGTAGTGATGGAAGGAGGAAAAAGGGTACTTCTGGAGTACTCCTGATGTTCTACCTGTTGGCCTAGTTGGTGGTCACATGGGTAAACACACATTGTGATAACCCACTGAGTCCGAAGTACAAGTCTGAGAGCCTAAAGGCAGGATGTGTAACTGACTTGAAAGATGTGGCACCTAAAACTCAGGCTACAAATGTACATAACCAAGAGGAAAAGAGTCTTCTTTGGCTAAGCATGGAAACACTGGACCACTGACTTGAATTTTACAAGATGCACGCAGAAGTATTTTTTGCATTAATGATTTAGGCCTGCGTATACTTTTAGGGAACACAATTTCATTAATACTATGTTGATAAATATTTCTTCCCCTTCATATTCCTTAAA
Source organism: Piliocolobus tephrosceles (assembly GCF_002776525.5). Lineage (NCBI taxonomy): Eukaryota > Metazoa > Chordata > Mammalia > Primates > Cercopithecidae > Piliocolobus > Piliocolobus tephrosceles. The sequence continues at coordinate 63,250,528 of NC_045452.1, forward strand.
AGGCCATGTAAATAAGGAAAGTATCATTCAAAAAACAATTCACTGAGTTGTACTTTTTAGCATGTTTTATATTCTAATAAACATTTTTATATCTATTGAATAGACAAAGTGATTAAGAGACATTTCAAAAGTAAAAAAGGGTGATAAAGATATGTCAAGTGGGGACCATTATTATGAATCAATAAAACAACTATTGAGAAAAAATTTTCATAACACAAAAGTATTACTTCAATAAACCCTAAGGGTACTTTAATAGATACTGACAAAATATTTACAAAAAAAGAAATTATAATGTCTTTTAAAATAAATGAAAAAAGCTACACTAATCCTGTAATTGTAATTATAATATGACCCTCCCACCTCTACACATACATACAAGCAACCAGTACTTTGGAAATAGTCTGTTTTTATCTTCTGGTTTTTATTTTTGCTTATCACAGTAACTTTGTATTGCTTTCTTCTGAATTTCATTTTTACACAACAGAATCTTCTCTCTGTAAGCCACTGTTACTTGGGGATTTTCTATAGTAGAAACTAGTCTTAACCAATAAAGTTAACTTGAGAGAAGGACTCAAGTTAGTGTAGTATAGCCCAGTCTCATCCTCTTGCTCTTTTTTTCCCCCAGATCTGCTTTGCCTATTAACTTTTCATACTGCATTCTTATAGGGCAGACTCTCACGTGGGAGGGCCTGTGGCTGAAAGAGTTCCTGTGACTGGTTGGTAACTTCCTAATTCGGAGGTTAAACTTTAGCAAGTCCACTTACTCAGACCTGTTTCATATAACAAGGCTGATAGTGGCATCGCCATTTTGATCACTAGCAAACATTTAGAGTATTAAAAAGTTGGTCTAATCATAATACATAAGGAAATCCATATTCAGATGTACCTAAATGGCACAGAGTTAAAAAGCTTTCTTTCATAGCCAAAAAGCTAATGTAAAATAAACCTGACCAAGATTTTTTCAGGATGTGGCAGGACACAAGAGGTATTTAAAAAAAAAAAAAAAAAAAAACACAACCCGGCGTGGTGCCTCATGCCTGTAATCCCAGCACTTTTGGAGGCCGAGGAAGGCGGATCACAAGGTCAGGAGTTTGAGGCAAGCCTGGCCAATGTGGTGACACCGGTCTCTACTAGAAACACAAAAATTAGCTGGGTGTGGTGGCAGGCTTCTATAGTCCCAGCTACTTGGGAGGCTGAGGCAGGAGAATTGCTTGAATCTGGGAGTCGGAGGTTGCAGTGAGCCGAGATCACACCACTGCACTCCAGCCTAGGCGACAGAGCGAGACTTGGCCTCAAACAAAACAAAACAAGACAAAACAAACACACAAAAAACCTCTTCCCTCAATTTATAACACACTAAGCACAAAAAAGAACAAAAATTTAAAAATACTTTATCTAATTGAGGGGAACCGGAAGACAGAAGCAGCCACCATGTTAGATTCTGTGGTGTGTACATATTTTATGAATTAATACTGAATGTTGATGATGATTAGAATCAATCAAAAAAAGGTAGAATATTTAAACATGCCAATAACTGTGGAATGAACAAAAAATGTGTTAAAAGATCTACCCCGCAAGAAGGCCCTAGGCTCATATGATCTTACGAGTGAGTTCTAACTTACAGAACAGATCATTCCTATGCTAACACATTGAAGTATTAAAAAAACAGGAAAGCTCTTAAACTCATTTGCCAAAGCTAACATAACCCTAATTGCAAACCTGATAAAGACAGCACAAAAAAGAAAAACATACACCAAATTCATTTAATACAGAATGCAGAAAGCCCAAATAAAATGCTAATGAGTTAAATAGTAAGCATTTGAATTTACAAAATAAAAATTTACTAAGAAAAGTATTTTAAATAAATAGTGGGAAAATTTCTATAACTCTGGGTTAGAGTAGATCTTTTAATATGGCAAAAAAAAAAAAAAAAAAAAATCCAAACAATAGGGAAAGGAACATACTATTTTAAAACCTGTTTAAGAAAAAAGGTACTCTAAATTAATTCAAATAGAAAGGGTAGACGGGGAGAAAATATAGGACACATGTCCACAAAGAGGGTAAGATATAAGAAATGAGAGTACATCTATACCATAGAATACTATGTATGTATACATGTGTGAGTGTGTGTACAAGTGTGTGTGTATGCAGACAGCTAGTAAAGATAATGTGATATTGTCTAAACTTTAAGAAAGCCCACAATAGATTTCTGAGTGATATAACTTACAAAATATTATGAACAGTAAAATCTACATTAAAAAAATTTTAAGTCTCTGTATATGTGCATTGTTATAAACAAAAGAAAAAAACAAGATACACAGCACTAAGAATGGTTACAATAGGGCAGTGGCAGAGACTGTCATTGTTAGTTTTATTTTAGATACCTCTATAGTACTGAATACAACTGCATTTTTTATATATTACTTTCATTTTTTATATGAAAAAAATTTTAAGGTGACATATTATCAGCTGGAGTTGTCCAAATGCTTGTACCTTTACCAAAAACATGCATTAATTAGAAACAACTTGATGTATGTTTCCATAGGGTTATACACATATATATTCCGCAATCACAGGTGAAAATGTACAAAAGCTTCAGAAATTTTATAAACATATACACACACTAAAGAGATAAAAAGGTAGAAAGAGGGTTTTGTGATAGTAATTATTAGGTTAAGCCAAATGAAACTGTTAATTTTGTTACTCCAAAATGGTACTGACAATTTCTAACAAATGAGTTTAAAAAATTATATTAGCAAATAAAAGTCCTTGACACAGACATGGCACACTCATTTTTCTCATTTTTCATCTCCTACTATATGTGGACCAGAACTGGACACATAAGATAAGCTTCGTGATAATACTAACAACAATAACAGCTAAATTCCGAGCATTTACTATCAACCAGATACTACTTTAAAAGCATAACATTGATAGAATTTATTTAAAGCTCACAATGACTCAATAAAATAAATAGTTATTTAACACCTTGGGAAACTGAGATACAAAGATTGAATAATTTGCCCAAAATCAAACCTACAAAGCAGTTGGCCAAGGCAGTCTGGCTGCTAATATCAACCTATAAACTACTTCCTTCCTAATGTACATTCCAGCTATTCTTGTGTTTTTCCAGCGGAAAAAAAAAAAAAAGGCAGGAAAGGGAGTATCAGGATAGTAAGGAGAATGGTTAGTGAAATAGAAATACTGTAGTAATTATTTTTAACATCTGACAGAGAGCACAAGTTTATGTTATGAGTAAAACATCAAACTCGACTCAAAAATCTCCAAAGCTACTTGAAAACTTTGACCTCAGATTGACTGAAGTTTATTAACTACAGTATTTATTGAGATTATGCAGAGAGTTGCAATATAACATAACTTACTTAAGAAAATACTCTGTCCCTCTTTCACAAACTTGATTCTTGCCCATACTTTCTTGCTGTACTATCAAAATCATAGAGCAAACCAAAAAAGAAAAATATATGACATACAGAAAATACACAAAGGAATAGATGCAAAGGGAATCACCAGCATGATGGTGAAAGGAGATCTCAGGTTACTAGTTATGGATCAGGAGAAAAGAAAAACCAATAGAGATTAGGGCAGGTCATAAAGCTCCAGAATAGATGTCCTAAGAAGATAAAATTGATAAAGGCAGAATGAGAGGAGATTTAAACAAGCAGTGGACAGCTTTAAACTAAATCAGCAATGCACATAAAAAACGAAGCAAATCAAAAAACAAAAAAACTACGTTTAAGGAAAACGAAAGTTGAGGGAAAAATGGAAAGTAGTAATATTTATAATACAGTTTAATCATATATAGCATACATAGTAATACTACAAATGCAGAATTCTGATATAATCAAAATTATAAGATTTTACACGTGTGTGTGTGTATGGGGGATGGGAGCTGTGTCTCTCAGTGTATGTATGTGAAGCAGGAAAAGAAAGACAGCTCATCATTCATATTCCATAGAAGCAAATTCAACAGGTAATGTGTAACTGTGAATAAAAAACCCAAGCATTCTATTTAAAGATATGAATTAATGCCAAACAGATTAAATAACTGAAAGTCATTATCCACTGGGAGCTTAGTAACTGTTGTAATATATACAGTTAGGTGATTCTTTATATGCAGATATTAATTTTGAGATTTCCAATTCAACATAAAAAGACCCAACCTGGTCAGAAATGACAATGGCACTGTAAATCATAAATAACTTTTCCACAAGAAATAAAAACTTTAGAGGACATATATTCAGTGTTTTTTTAAGAAAAGAAAAGGTAGACTATCTGGGCATAAGAATGAATTTCTAATTGTAAAAATTAAGAAGTCAGTAAGAAAACAAGAAACTATAAAAAATGTATTAAAACAGCAAAGTATAAAAAATGTACTTTTCTTCTTTTTTTAGAAGTGGATTTTCAACCTTTCATATGGAATCATAACAGGCTGATCAACTTGTCCTGGGACCAGTTTGCTTAGAACTTTCCCAGTTTAGCACTTTAAATCCTGTAGTCCAGGAAACCCCTCAGTCCTGGGCATATCAGGAGAGTTAGTTACCTTAATCCTAACAAATCCAAAAATGCTTATTGATATGTCTACTACTGTGTACAAGGCTTTTGTTTTGCACTGTATACTGAAAGAAACAGGGAAAAAAGAACCAGTTTTTGAAAGATCAAGTTGGATGATGCCAAAATACAGAAAATGAAAAATTTTAATTTTTAGTATCAAAAAGAAATGCATAGTTTACGGTAGCAAATTGCACCTCAAAAAAACTGCTTTTTGAAACCACTAAGAAGGGTTTGAAAAGAGTGAAAAGAAAAACTTGAAGATTTTTGGTCAACATAAATAAAATGACAGAACATAACGTGGTATTTTCATCTTTCAAATCTGTAAAAGCAAAAAAATTGTAATCAAAACATTGTAAAGCTCTGATATTAGAGGGAAAAAGATGTGGGTAAATCATGGACTAGTGTTCAGCTTGACGTTCTCGCATGTCTTGAACTGACTAGGTTATCAAAAATTAATTATGGGGAAACATAAAAACAATATAATTAAATTATTTTATAAACACAAAAAGCAATTTAGTACCTAATGATAATAAAATTAAAGAATATTATGATATTGACCAATAATATGAACAATGAAGATAAAATGAACTATTACCAAAGGCAATTTACTCAGTTCTTATTATTGTTCATTAATGTCTTCATTCCCTTCAAATAAAAAATACAATTCAAATTTCTGCTGACAAATCAAAAGGACACTATTAGAGTGACTCAAATAAAAAGATTTTTTTCTTGAATTACCTGGATTAAGAGAAAAAGAATCAGTGTTAGGTTAATGAATACATAAAAGAAAACCCTAGGACATCTGGTGGCCATAGCTAAGATAGGAAAAGAGAAATTATACAGAAAACCAAACTGAATTCAAAGAAATAAAATATTTTAAGAAGTTTAATTTTGAAAAAGAAAAGAAACGAAAAGGAAAATGTTCATTGTACCTTAAAGAACCCTGCTTCAGGGCCACACCTGTCATACACATTCCTGGATTTACCTATCGCCATGATAATACCTTGCATGTTCGGTGTCATCATGATCTGCCACAGAAGATAGTTAACATTAAAAAAAACTTTTTAAACTAAAATAATGTATTTACATGCAAGCTGAAACTCCTTTGTTTTCCATATTTATAAATCAAATGTTGCATTTTTAAGACCAAATTTAATCCAATACACATGTAAGCACCTTTTAAGATCATCCATACAGGGCACAGCTGGCTCATATGGTGCCTTTGTGCAAACTGCAAAAAGGCATCCTCTCTGAATTGGAGAATTTGAAAAAGGCACCCTGCTTTTAGACAAACAAATTTTAAAATGTGCTATCTTCTGAGTGAACTATTTAGAAAAAGCAACATCCTTTTTTATCAATTAAAAAAGGTACCTCTTCCTCAAGCCTCAGAGAGCTCAGCATGAACTCAATTTGCTTCCCACTTCTGCCCCTTGTCTAGTCATTCTTGCAGACTGTACAACCTGCACATCCCTGAGCAGCAGCCCTGTATCCACAACTCATTTTTAAAAGTTCCAATGCACATGCACTGTTAAACTGTCACTGCAATGAATTTTAAAAAACAATCACAAAAGACACAGCTCTGTCAATAGCATAAGCACTTGCACAAAAGATAGTGTTAAATGATTAATCACAATTCAACTTTTTTAAACGAGAGAAGGCACATCCTAAAACAAGTACTTAACTGCTTGATCAATAAATTGATAGGTTTATTAAAAACATGCCAGGTTCCATAATTTTCAAGAGCTAGCATGTTTATAAAATGGTTAACTGGAACAACATAGAGCCATTAAGTAGTAAATACTTAAGCATTTTTTTTTTTGTTTTCATAATAGATTATTTTTAGCTGTTTACATTTTAAAATAACTGCAAAGTGAAATTACTCAAGGCCCTATGAAGCTATCTTATAGTGATCAACAGACTGCATCCATTACCTATGATTCACTGAACCTATTACTCACTGTATTTACTTTGGATTATACACTGAGAATTGCAATATATCTAACATCTGCTTGAGAAAACTCTCTGACCAGTTTATCTCACAAATCTGCTTATCCTCGTTATGCCTGTGACTTCTTACACTGGTACAGTAATATGTCTTTATGACACTTCTGACTTTGGTGATTAACTCTAGCACGACAGTAACACTGGAGTAAGTCAGAAAAAAAGTTACGTGAAAAAAACTAATATAAATGCAGTTCTTATCCAAACCCATAAAAACTAGAATCCAACAAGTGTTTTACCAAATCACACCCCTCCCCCACTTCCCAGTAGTTACGGCCTTCTCTGTGTTCCTGTTCAAAAACAGCTTTAGTGGCCGTTCCTCAAAAAGAGTAGTATTAAGAGTCTCAAGAGAAAAGTGGAAAAGGGGAGAAAATAATCTGATAGAATAAGACAATAGATCATTTTCATCTGGATTCCAAAGAACTAAATCATGAGAAACAAAAATGCCTCCATACTGTTGGAAAACTAAGTAAATGAGAATTAACAGTGAAGAGGTAAGAATAAAGATGGAGGTCCTATTAACAGCAGGCACTCAGTAATGCTGATGAGTTATTCACTCACAGTCACACGGAGAGGCTGTAGTAACAAAAATATCAATTATCCCTCCTGCAATCATGCTGTGGGATTTTCTGGCAGGAGGTAGTGGGCAAAGTATTATAGTAAGTAATTCCAGTAAAACAGGAATGGAATATAAAAAATTGTTTTTAAATCCAAAAAAATTTCATACTAATTAAACAAATCTTATTGTAATCTGTGAACCTGAAAGTAAACTGGTACTATTTCTGCATAAAAGAATTAACTCCAGAAATAGAAAATTCTTTTGACAATTCCATACATTTTCTACTTAAATTTTCATTTGAAATTCAAAGTTCTGTTAATAATTGGTAAAGTAATTTTGGACTATGAGGGGGCAAAGCTGTATGTTATATAGCAATAGACATTAAGTATGAGGGTGCAGGCATGCCCAAACTATTTGTATTAAATAGCAAAAGTTAAGTAGCAATGGTGCAGAGGGCTGTAAAGGTACCTCGTCATCATACCCCCCCTCCTTTGATTCAATCATAAATTTCCCTACATGAGGGATCGCCACCTCTACAACTCGCTGATTAGAAAGTGGTTGGCTTGTAGTATTTTCAGGTTTCTGCAGAAGGAAATCATTAATATAAACATTAGAAAAGAGAACAGTGGAGAACAATGGCGTCCTTGCACAACTGTGCAACCTGCACACCCCTAAGCAGCAGCCCCGTATCCATATGACTTAGTTTTAGAAGTTCCAATGCACATGCACTATTAAACTGTTTAAGCGTATACTCTTAAATCTTTTAAAAATATCTGCATTTACTTGGTAGGTATCAAATGAAACCACTTAAAACTGAACACCAGAAGCAAATGCATTCATCAAGTAGTAACACAAAATCTACAGTTTTCCCTTTACATCCTCAAACTGAATATTACCAATATCATTACATTTAGAACTTTTAAGTACTTAGATAAAAAATAGTGGAGTTGTATTTCTATCATTGTTTATATAGCTGACAATTTTTTAAAAAGTCTAATAGCTCCCAAAAACCTTTCTTGATATCTCAACCAAAATAAGATATGACCTCCTCTAAACTCATCAGAATTTGTTGGGTTTTTTTCTCTTATAATTTTATCCTTCTATTCTTTTTGGTAATTAATTGCGTATCCAGTTAATACCCATATTCTATTTTGTTTAACTTATTACATACAGCCTATGAGACTACAGTATATTTATATCATAAGTGTTCAACAAACACTTGCTGAAAATAAGAAAAAGCTGTTGGAAGCTGATACCCATTTTTAACAACTCAATCAGATTTATTCCTTTTTTTATTGTTAATAAATTCTATGCATTTCAGTAATCTCCACTAATACAGAAGTCAGTGTAAAATTCAGAAAATTTCATTCAAAACTTTATGACACTAATAGGATTCATTCAAAATAACAAAGATTTTTACATATTTATTTATCTTATTCAACATATTTATAACTGGCATATCCACTATTTACCTATTAAAAAAGCCAAAAGTACTGAAGGTGCTTGAAAGCAACTTAAGTAACTGAATTACATACGTTTTCATAAACAAAGATAAACTTTTGTTTTGATATTACAAAAAACATTTTCATAACAGCAATTAAAAAGGTTTTATTTCCATTAGAAATATAGGTAAATTTTAGTAATGTGAACATTTTCTGGCTTCCTGGAAGCATATATAGAAAAAGAGTTTAATTGAACAATAAAACAAAACCAATAGCTGCACCTGGTATTGCCCCTTTTAAAATAAACGCTATTTTTGGCATGGCGTAGTAGCTTATACCTACAATCCCAGCAGTTTGGGAGGCCAAGCTGAGCGTATTACTGTAGGTCAGTAGTTGGAGACCAGCCTAGGCAACATGGCAAAATCCGTTGCTACTAAATATACAAAGATTAGCCAGGCATGGTGGCATATGCTTGTAATTCCAGCTACTTGGGAAGCTGAGGCATGAGAATTGCTTGAACCTGGGAGGCAGAGGTTGCAGGGAACTGAGACTGCACCACTGCACTCCAGCCTGGGTTACAGAGTAAAACCCTGTCTCAAAAAAAATACATATATACACACACATATATATATATGCCTCCTTAATTTATCACAATCCACAACTTTTCAATGGGAAATGATCAGCCTAAACAGGTATGATGATCATGAGAGATAATATGCAGCCAAGCCAACACCTGGTATGTAACAGCTGTTCTCTAAAATGACAACTATTATGAGTCATTATACTATTTTGTTGTGCTACTTTAAATTGCTTATACTTGAATAATTTTAACCTAATACTACTATCACACACATTCTACAGAGATGTGCTTGGTCCATGACATTTAATTAAGGATTTTTAATCTTTCTAGCATATAAGAGAACTGTGGTAGGTCTCTGTACACAAGAGCGAAATATAAACAGGTAAATTCAGAAATCTGTTTGGAGTTTGTGGTGATGATTTCTCACTAGCAAACCAATCCAAAACAATTCTATCTTAGGAAAAGAAAATATAAATTTAAGGCAAATGGTTATTACTTAGAATATTAATCCTTACAAAACAGATTCCCTTTGGGGGAAAAATATTGCACTTAGGGAATATAAATGTTTTATAAATTTTTTCAGTTACTATTGAAGTTTCAACAGCAAAATGCTGATTAAATACATGGGTAAAAGCTGAAAAGGGGAAGAAACTTTGCCACATATAATAATCCTGTAGTATCATTCATCAAATCTAGATATCCCAAAGTACCATAAAAAATTTTCATGTAAAGAATTTAAGGGCTCACTAAAGTAAAAGACATGCTTATCTTTTTCTATTATTTTCAGGTCTTATATGAATACATTAACAAAGGCTAAACTTGAAAAGAGTTAAAAATAAGTTTCTCAGTATGTTGCAAAAATAATTAAAATACAAAGATTTTTATGAATTGCCTGAAATTCATTAATTACATGACTTTTTAAAAAGTGGTCTCATAAGAAGGGTGGCAAAAAAGCTATGTTAAGTCCATGGCCACATTAATGTGTCTTTACCTTTTAACCTAGTAATCCAACCATGGGAAATCTATTCTAAGGAAATAACCTGAAATATGAAAAAGTTTTCATTTCTAGCAGCCTATTTATAATGTAAAAATAGAAACAAATATACAATGGGGGAGGAGATAAACAAGAAGTTAATTATTCAATGGAATAATAGTACTAAATGTTTTTACTGAGTTTATAACATGGGGAAATGGTTATAAAGGGTAAGTGATTAAAAGAAAGACAAAATTTTGTATGCAACTATAAAAATAAATCCCAAATCTACATATTAAAATAAGAGTGAAAAAAATACCAACATATTTACAATAATTAACTTTGAGTAGTGAGTAGTGAGTGGGACTATGCATGACTTTTTCTCAGGGTCTACTTTTCTGTATTTTGAAAATATCTTGAAGTATTCCATTTAAAAGTAAAGACATTTTTCTAAAAAGCAGGGTACCTAAACATTTGAAGACTTTCTCTAATTTCCATGATTCTATGCTTTCCAGGAAATTTTTCTTATACTAAGGTTGATTTTAATATATTGCATATTTGAAAAGTGGCTAGGACTGAAGTAACAGAAAGAAACCAAGTTACTCAGTGCCTACTACATGCCATGCCAAGCACTTACAAATAATGCTCTTGACTAATCCTACGATTACCTTTATTTTATGGAAAAGAAAACTGAGGTCTATCTGGAGAAATTAAGCAATTTATTCAAGGTTGCATTCATAATTAATAAAACTAATATTCCAAAATCCAGAAATGTTTAATCCCAAAGCCTGAAGATACTTTTCACCTGCGCAATTTAGCTTCTAGTGTATGCTAAGTTTAAATTAAAAAATCCCCTATGAAGTAGTTACCATGACGCTAAGCAACTGACTGTAAAATCAAGCCTCGGTTAATGAATTCTTAGACTTGCTTCAGGATTTACATACACGATGGGGCTAACTGTGGATGCCACTCCAGAAAACAATTAAATGAATAGACAAATAGCGTATTTGTCGATCCTACGGTCTCCCTGTCATCCTCCTTTCTGAAGTAAAGATAAGGCAGTAGGTTGCTACCTTATAAGATGATATCCATATTATGCTAAGCTGAGCAATCAAAATTTAGGTGACTTCTGCAAATTTAAGTTCCATATGATTTTCCAAACTTAAAATCAGGATTCTACATTAAGCTAAGCAATGCTTTTGGTTTTCTAATACCAGCTTAAAAAGTGACACTTACTAATCATAATTTAGGCTTTAACAAATAAAAGTTCTAATTAGCAGAGGCCTTGCAAATGCAGTTTTTATCAGACAAAACTATTTCCCCTTGTACCGACTACTCTATTTTTTCTCCTTCCCTAGGTACCATCACCCAAGAAGCAGACATCCCAGATCTACTAAACAAAGCATTTTCCAGGAAAAGCTTTAGAGTTAGTGATGTTCACATCAAATTCATTTAAAGCTTCCAAGGCATTTGCAAAATTTGGAATCATCAAATAATTATTTAAATTAATACATTTTTAATAAGATGATATATTAATACATTTTCAAAACTGTTCAAACAAAAAATAATTTTTATTGTTATTTAGTTCATCGAAACAAAATCAACAGAGTAACATATCTCTTGAACATTCTGGCTAAAGGAAGTCTTATTACACATTTAAGGCCTCGTTGCAATTAGCAGGTTATTGCTGGCACTGAATTCACTTACTAAGCAGAAAATTATGTGCTGAAAAATTATGGTATGTCGTACTCTTTTTAGTTGTCAAGGGGAATCTTCAAATATTAAAAGGAGCTACTATAAAATCTGCATTAGAGCTGCTTATGCTCACTAATAAAAGATAAATGACTACAGGAACTAAAAGGTTTAGTAGTAAATTCTTGAAATAGCTCCTCTGAGAATGTCATATGCACTGATAACATAGTGTAACACCAAAATGCTCAATTTACTATTATAAAAAGATGCATTTGAAGACTACCATAGAGTAGGCTAATGACATTTTTGCACAGGACGTTCCTGAAATATTCATAAACAGTTTTGCAACATCATACTTATCCTTCTAATAATACTCTAACCTACAGCATCTAGTAGTTTTATTGTTAAACACATTTCATGAAATCATGGTAATTACATCTTAAATTCCGAACTATTTCAATGTAATCAGACTACAGATGGAGGAATGGGTGAGAGACAGGAGAAATACTGCTATATTTTACACTTCTTTTTTTAAGTTCCAAATCAAATGGTCAATTTAATCTATGATTATGATTCATTAGAATTCTATAGCAGAAAGACAGAAACTGAAGAGAAAAGTGTCTTTACAATTACAGCTGAGGAAATCACAGCCTGGGCATTAGATGACTTGCCCATGGTCACCGATCATGCCCATGGCAGAGCCATTACTGGGCCCTGTGTCTCCTGACTCCCAGACAGGTCCCTCTCCACTATACTGGGGGAAATGTCGTGACCATGGCTATGTTCAGAGAGCCAAAAGAAAAGTTCTTACCGACTGCAAAACTGTTTCAGGACTTTTATCTTCATGCTCATGTGATGCCTTGGTAATTATTCGAATAGTTTCTTCTTTCAAGTGCTTTGAGAAATCACTTCTTGATGGCTGCTCTAGATATTCTGGGTCTCCTGCTGCTTGTGCTTCATGAGAAAAGAATCAATTGTATATCTAATATAAACCACAGAGTCTATACTAAGATAAATCTTTTATTCATTTCTATATCTGAAATTATGTAAGAACCAATCTTAGTCTTCCATTCAAAGTAAAATATATACTTCCACGTATAGTACTTCTTTCCAGAATTCATTAAAAAACAAAAACAAAAACCCAGAACTAAGAGTACTCCAATAATTATGAAAGAAAGCTGTCATTATAGTTTATGGTAAGGAATTCACAGTCAATTTTTCTGCTATGAGAAATACCAAAAGCCCATTTTGGAAAAATTGCCAGCATTTTACCAAAAGAATTTGGTTTGAACAGCAATCCTGGGCTGACTTTCCGTAGAATGCACAGGAGCTATTTTTCTCTGCCACAGTGTCCTCCATCATACTTCCTGACAAAATCTTAACCCTGAATGAACCTAACCTTCCATTTTTTCTGCACTTGCCCCCAGGAGCTGAGTGTTGTCAGAGGAAAAGCAAACTGGTGCCGATAAAAATTCACGATGTCTCCTACCCATCTTCTGAGTTCCAGATTCATATATCGAACAATGTACAATGAACGTCCACTGGGTGTTCCCTAGACTAGACAAGCCCCAAATCCTTACATGACCAAAAGGGTTTATCTCAGTGAGTCTCTGACAAAGCAGCCAGTCTCTGTCTCCATGAAGCTGACAGTCATCTGTGGAGAACACCACTAACCAAATAATCACACATATAAATTTTGACAATATTATAACACTTTCTAGGGCTACAATGGCGGTGAAGAGATGTGAGCAATCTGGATTGTGACCTAAAGTGACCTATTAAGCTGAATAATGAATGGGTTGTTTTGCCACGTGGAAGAATGAAGAGTCCATGCAGTGAGCATGGACTGATTCAAAAAAAATAATAATATGACTGGACTACAGTACGAGAGTGGAGAAATGGCAAGAGATGATGCAGGTAGGGACAAAAGCACTAACAGACTTTAGATCAGGCAACTGGAAGTATTTTTTAAACATAATGGCAACACAAGTTTTTAAAAAATTATTCTGGGGATACTGTGAAGAATGAATTAGAGAGGAAAGTAAAACTAGAGATCAGTGAAGGTAATAGAAGGCAGTAGAGCAACATGAAAAAGAAAGAAATGTGCCTTCTGATTAACAGAGAGAGCAACAGAGGGACACAAAATTGGCTAGAATCACAACATATTTTGGACACAAAAGTGTGGAGACTGCACATGAACATACTTAGTTAACACACGACATGAGTTAACTAAGATCATGGAGGTAAAACTACATAATAAGGAAAACCAGAGGTGAGGATGCTTACAATGTGTACAAAAAGGAAGGAGAGAAGTTAAAAGAAGTTTAATGTCCTCATTAAATCATTTCCTGATTTTGAACTGGAATAGCCCTTCAATGCCCATGAGTAATCGATAAAGAAAACCTTTGGCTACCATCAGCTTAGCAATACTTCTGCTTCCGGAAGAATTCATGACAGGTGGCTCATGCCAGCTGCTTTAGGGCTGGGAGAGAAACTCCTTGTTAATAAAATTTTTCCTTGTGTTTGGCACACTTCCTCTCTTCACACAGTAGATAACGTCAACGGTTAATAACTGGATGTGAACTTAAAGCAATAAATCCAACTGGTCTGACATTGGTCTAATGACCCACTGAAACCTAGAATCTTTGTAAAATTGGTTCTTAGGACCAAGAGTAATTTTATCTGATCAACACATGTCAAATCCACCTTAGGTCACCAGGGCCAAGGTTTCCTTCCATAAAGGAGTTTGAGTGCAATAACTTTATGAGTAACACTGAATGCTTCTGGCTAAACATCATACAGAACAATTTTCTCTAGGGTTTGCCCTATATATATACCTCCCAGGGAACTTACACGAGTGGTTTTGTTGTCATGGTAGTTGAACCTACAATAGTTTGACACCCTGGGAGATTGGAAACAAAACATTCAAATTGCATTCCCAACATGTTTATTGAACCTCTGCTACTTTCAGTACTATATTAAGTATCAAAAATGTAAAAAACTAAAAACATTACATCACTAATTTTAAGGAACTCTCAGTAAAATCTGATAAATATACATTCTATTATAATACAATGTGCTAAATGCAATAAAAGTTATGCACAAAGTTTTACAAAAGCACTGTGGACCCAATACACATATTTGAGATAATGCTCCCTGTTAAACACTTTCCAGAAGAGGTGCTAACTTAGGTGGGTCTTGAAGAATTTGTAGAGGATTATCTTGAGAAAAGAATAGAAAAGATTCCAAGCAGAAGGAACAGCACATTGTAAGGTCTGATCAAAGATTCATAAAATCCCTGCTATACATGAGACTCTACATTGGAAGGCAAGCCAAAATGTAAGTACAATAGAGAAGAACATAATACATTTGGTAGTAAGAAAAGGTTGGAATTAAGAGGAAAAAGATAATAGCTGCTACAGAAGTGCTCTCAGAGAAATTCACAAAGACTCTGGGATATGAGGAAGATCTTAAAGAATACTTCATGAACATGCCATAATGACAGGAAAATTTCCTACATGCAAGAAAAATGAGGAGTAATCTGGTGTAGATGAAACACAGGCTACTCACAGGGAAGTGGTCTTGGAAGAATTACAAGGGAATCAGATTATAAAATAAAGTTCGTATAAAAAAATCGTCAAAGAAGACAAAAAAGAGGTTTTGTCTTCATTTTATCAAGCCAAAGAATAAAAATGTTTATGAGAACAAACAAGAAAAATGTGGAAAATTAAAAACTCTTTGCATTACTCAGAGATAAGCACTATTAATATTTCTGATACATTATTTCCAGACTTTACCTAGCTACCCATATTTTTAAACAAAAAAATTACTCTCTATTCAACATAACATGTACTGGTTATATTGTGTTGCTCTGTATGGAAGGCTCACGAAACTAATACCCTACCATACACTTAATAATTTCTATTTCTTTATTAGGAACAACAGCAGAGCAAGTTTGGTTTTTACTATATAATACAATTGTTGTTCATCCTTTAACCTTATTAAAAACCTCATCACTAGTGGCCTACAGCTATAAATTCTCTAAATGCCATATAGAACAATTTTCTTGAGGGTTTTCCTAGGTATATACCTCCCAGGGAACTTAGATGAGCAGTGTTGTAGTCACGGCAGGTAAACCCACAATGGTTTGAAACCCTGGGAGACTAGAAACAAACAAAAAAAAAATTAAATGCACTCATTTCACCATGAATGACCAGTTCTGTATGGAAGTGAATAATATCCTTATTCCTAAAGTCTCTCTCAAATCACTCACCTGTTCTACGGGTATTTCTCTAGGATTTTCAAATGACTGGCCTCCACAGAGTGACTTTCCGGCCATGCTTCTCTAGCTGTTACAGAAGACAACTCAACATTCTGAGGTAACTCTGAGCCTGCTCCTTTTGTCCATCTTCATGTTGAAATAGGGTATTGAGGGGGTTTGGGGGTGCTTTACTTATGCATATTTCCTGGTTATGTCTTCAGTATAAGGTCAACTTTATGACCAATTGGCTTTCTATTAAAGATAAGGATCTGCTCTTAACTATAAAAGTAAGACCAACATCTCTGATATCTTTTACGAGTCTTTATTTTGTCGACTTACTAATAAGTCATACTTACTATGTTCACATTGAAGAAGATTTAAAGGGGACTGCTTGAGAGATATACAATCCATCCATTTCTAGACATGTATTTAAAAGTCTACCATACCCTGTAAGAGACTACAAAGAGCCACGCTTAGGTGGCTGCATAGAATCACTGGTCGAACTTCTAAAACTTCAGATTCCTGGGCCCCATTCCAAAGAAAATCTGAGGGGTGTAGGGGAGAGAGGTTTAGAAACCAGAGTCAAACCATAAATTTATCCAGAATAAAGAGCTACATCCTCACCACATGTATTTGGCCTGCCTCCTTATTGTGTCACTATTTTGTTTCTACTTTAAAATTGTGTGTTCTCCTAAACTGAGGATCACCCCTAGTAAATTCATGATTGGAAATCTCCATAGGGAATGAATTTATTAATAGAAAACTTTCAAGGAACATCTACCATATGTCATTTATTATATAGATGCTGGAGATATAAATAAGAATACCACCAGGCCTGGCATGGTGGCTCACGCCTGTAATCCTAGCACTTTGGGAGGCCAAGGTGGAGGACTGCCTGAGCTCAGGAGTTTGAGTTTGAGGCCACAGCCTGGTCAACATGGTGAAACCCTGTCTCTACTAAAATACAAAAAAATCAGCCCAGTGTGGTGGTGTATGCCTCTAGTCTCAGCTACTCAGGAGGCTGAGGCACAAGAATTGCTTGAACCCGGGAGGCAGTGAGCTAAGATCGTGCCAGTGCACTTCAGCCTGGGCAACAAAGCAAAACTCTCAAAACAAAACAAAAGAATATCACCTAGTTCCTGCTTTCAAGGAACCTGAGAACACTGAGGATATTGTTCATTCTACCAGGTCTTACTCTCAGGATCCAACTGTACTCTCCTGGAACATCAGCTTATTTTTAACTTGCAGACAGTGTTTGTAAAGAAGTCCTGGAGCCAATTCTGCCTGCTGCCTCTAGGCAAATTTACAAAACCTTATGCAATACATTTCATTCCTATCTTCACTAGTGTTTCCTTATTTTTTAAAAAAATCTAGGTGTGCTATATTGTAAGGACTTCGGATACTTCTTCGATAAGACAAGAGTAACATAAGTAAAATAGTAACTCAGACAAAGCTCTTCTCTCCAGAATAATTTGTTTTATAAATACAGCCCAGGGTCATGCTGCTTAACCAGAAGTATACCTCAGAATTATCTGAAGATCTCTTTCAGATAGGATAGTATCAGATCCTTTCTCCAGAGATTCTGATTCCAGTATGTCTTACGTGGTCTTAGGTAGGGTGTGCTGTTCATACTCAGAAAAAAATCCCCCTAGTAATTCTGATCCATACATTCATAGCAAAGAATGGTTGGCTAAAAATCTAAACCAAAGTATTCAGGTAAGTTGGCCTTTGCAGTAAGCAGATCTAGGGAAGCAGCATGAAATGAACCAAAAAATACTTTCCCATCATTTATTATCTCTGTAGGGAAAGAATGGTGCTGGAGAACTGATACACATGAATTTCTCGATCACATTTTAGCAGAAGAGGAACAAATACTAATTTGATTAATATAATATGAATTAGTACTCTTATTTGGAATATCAATCAGTAGAAACTGAATTTTATTAGGTCTTATGTTTCAGCTTTAATGAGAAGATTTTGCAGGGAGGAAAAAAAATCATTCTGTTGAATTTTATAAACAAGATTTCCTTTTATTATTTCGACTAGTCACTCCTAATACTAGTGAACACCTGAGAGATTAAAATACAGGTTGCTTTGAGATCCTGGAAGTATTACACCAAATTAAATTACTTACTTTGAAAACTATGAGAAGAATCAGAAGAGGATGGCAAGGACATTAAAATAAAATTTCCCTATTAATAATAGGGAATAAACGGTTCTAATGAAACATTAGCCTTATTCAGTTTTGACATGTGAAACTATCCTGCAACAGAGAACAAATTCCTTAATATAATCTCAAAGATAATAGTAATAGAAACCAATCTTTTAAACAACAATCTCACTCTGTAAATTTATGGACTTGGCATGTGCTACTTCTACTAACTCAAACCAAGCGCATATTTCCATCAAGTCTATGGAGGATACAATGTTTCCTACAGAAGTAGTATTACCACTGCTTTCTAAAAAAAACATGCTGAAAGGTAATTACAAGAGTCATCTAGGAATAGGAATTGACCATTTCCATCTCTTTATCTTTAATTCTGGTTCCTCCCAGAAATACATCAACATTCTCTTCAAGTTTATTTTACATGGTAAAAAGAGACATGAAAATATATGTCCAATATCTAGTACTGCATTTTTTAAAAATTACAAAACACCATGCAAAGTGTAGGTCAGATGTACTGATCATGAAAATGGATGCAGTTATACACACATATACACATTTCTTTCTTTTTACAGAGAAAGAAAAAAAGATGACACATGTAAAATGAGAATGGGGCATGGCTAGTCCTCATCAGATAGGAGTATTAGTTGGGAATATGTATTAGTTTGACTAAGCAGAAATAAAATATGTTAACTCTGTAAATTTGGGGAGACTTACGAGAAACAGACAAGATGAAGGGAGAAGGATATATAGAACTTAGTATCTGGTATCAGAAAATACAGGTGAGCCAAGAATAAAACTGGAGCTTAACCAATGAATGGAGGATTCACCTGTATCAGGGAGCTTAGGTACCACAACTGCTTATACTACATTATGCAGCCCCTTCCTCCTACTAATAACAAGAATAGTCACATATGAATGGAATAGGTAAACGTTAAGGGAACAATAACACAGTAGCTCCGTCTTGGGGCAGGTTCTGAGGAGTGATTTGGAAAGAATACGTATAGAATGCAAAGCATGAAATCACAAAGGGACAGAAATGTTTTAAAAATGAAAGGAACTATAATATAGTTACTACACTGTGATTTGAGCTTAAATACCTCTTGATATGTACTAAAAACTACATTGTTGTGGACTCACATAGCTTCACCTGCTCTACATGGTAGCCTTGTACATGTGAGGGGAAAAGTGCAGTCCTACATAATGGTAGAGTTCACTAGCCACTATAATGGTGGTATTCTCCATAGCACTGGAATATCAAAATGTTGCTGTAATACCATTATCCTTTTCAAAAATGCTGAATTATCTGCCTCTCAGGATCAAAATCGATGACAACTATTTGATCTACATGAAAATAAGTCATCTGGACAGATTTGTGCATGCCTGTATCAGTCACAATACTACATTGTAGCACTGTAAAATAATCTTCTACTTAAGTAATAATTCCTTCTAAAGTTCAAATGATAATGCTGAAACCCAACCAGGTAATGCTGCAAGGAAATCTGTCTGTAAAAGATGAAATTAAACCAACAAAAGCTGGAACTGCTTCCTTAAAAAACAAAACATACAGATCTTGGGAAAAAAAAAAAGGTTATTCAATAACATCCACTAGCATTTATAAAAAGAGACAAGCGAGTTTGAAGAAAATATATGGGCTTAATTTATCTGCTTCTCATTTCCTCAATTCATACCCAGAAATAGCATTTTCCATACCAGAAAACATGTTGCCCTAAAACATATTTGCAACTCAGTGATAAGAGTAATCTTTTAAGAAAATCAAAAGACAATATATTTTCAATTTTACTAGAAACTATTTTCTTAATTCTCATACAGTGTTTACTCTGACTTATTTTATTGATTTCATCAGCTAATAGTTTAAGAATAATGTTTTTAAATATTTATATGTTTATGCATTTATATCTTTGGTTTACAGGTTACACTTATTTTTTACCTATTACATACTAAATAGTTTTGGTCACTTTTCTTTTAATCTTAACAATTCTGAAAAACATCAAACAGTTATTAATGGTAGTATTTTATGATTGCACAAAGTATATATGAATATACCGGTAGTATTATTTTGGCCAAATTGAATTGGTTTGGGTTTCTTGCTCATTTCACAGCTTTCTCTGCTACTTGCCAAGAAAATTCAAGCCCACCCAACATAGGCAGAGTAGGTAGAAGGAAAGTCAACAGAATCATCTCATTTATCTTGAGAAACATATAACTGTATACAGTGGTGTCTGGCAAAAAGGTAAACTAAACTGTTAACTGTGATAATCTGAGTGATGGAATGTGAGATGATTTCTACTGATTTCCTCATACTTTAAGACAGCTAAACCTTTTTAATAATGAGCATATCTTATCATTATAACAATATTGATAACCAAACACAACTTAATAAAAATGGACAAACCTGTTGTCACAGAAGTCTCTGACTCTCTCAATTTCTGAGACGCTAAAAGCTTTTCCTGCAAAGCTTTCTGGGCAAGTTGTGCATCCCATTCTTCTAGTTCTTTTTCAAATCGTTGGTTGTCTTCCTCAACAAAATCTCTCAAATCCGGTGGTAATGTTTCTATACCAACAAGGGGCTGCCCAGTTTCTTTATTAAACTCCTCTGCAAATAATATTTCAAAAACTAGTATAAAATTAAGAATTAAAGGGAACATGCAACACTCAAAATAGACTGCATTTCAAATAGAATTTAAACTATGAATTATTACCAATTAACCAATCAATACTACTTAAGAATTACTATTGTTTAGCAAATAATTATTACCTAAAACACTTTTTAAAATTCAAACAAATGCTCAGAAAAACAATGATAAAAATATTTGATAATCCATCATAGGTAATAGTCTCACATTTTTTTTTTTTTTTATCTTAAGAGTAGAAATGAGAGAAAACACAAAGTCAAGTGTTTTGTTTGTTTTTTGTTTTTTTGAGATAGAGTCTCTCTCTGTCACTCAGGCTGGAGTGCAGTGACACAATCTTGGCTCATTGCAAGCTCCGCCTCCCGGGTTCAAAGGATTCTACTGCCTCAGCCTCCTGAGTGGCTGGGACTACAGGCACCCGCCACCACGCCCAGCTAAATTTTTGTATTTTTAGTAGAGGTGGGGTTTCACCATGTTAGCCAGGATGGTCTCGGGCTCCTGACCTTATGATCTGCCTGCCTCGGTCTCCCGAAGTATTGGGATTACAGGCGTGAGCCACCGTGTCTGGCCATTTTTTTTTTCTCTGCTACTCTAACAGTGATGTAGCACTACTTTTGCCATTACTGGAAAACACCAGATGTTTGATTACTTAAAAAGTAAAACTTTTCACAAAATGTAAACAACTCATAACCATGTTAACCTTATTACCTCAAAATAAAACTAAAATTGCTTGTCATATGAAGAAATTAAGTAGACTTAAATATGCAATTATGAAAATTAGTCAATAGAGCAAGATCTTAAAAATACGTAGAGTATTTAGAAGAATTACTCAACTTCTACTATACACACAGAAAAATAACTTCATTTTTTCAGTCAGAAGTAGACTGCCTAGCTGATTCTGCTGAATGACTAAATATAAAAAGATTATTTTTATCAGTATCAATAAACCTTTTATTGTTTTCTATATACAAAGCATATATCAGAATATCAGAAATACAAAACTTGAGACATAGTATGACACGTTCCCTGGCTTTGAGCAGGTGAGAGAGAAATGTGCACGACAAGTCATCACACAATTCCAATACGCAACAGTAAATGCCCAGTAGACAGAAGCTAGGAGAGCATAAGGAGAGATACTTTTTTGGCAGATCAAGAAATAGTTTGCAGAAACGACATCTGAATTGAATCTTGACAGATGCACAAGAATTAGGCAAAAGAATTACTAGCAAAAAATAAAACATATAAGAACATGCAGACATAAATGTGTGAAATGGTTTGATATGAGCAGATACAGCAAGAAGTTCAGTAAAGTATATAAATTCAAAACGAACACTGGTGATCAATGAAGGTGGGGAGATAATCAGAGGCCAAGAACAGAGGCTATATATGTTAGCTAAGGAATTAAATTTTAAATATGAGTCAATTTGTGGAATAGTCACTAAAGTGTTTTTAGCAAGGACAAAAAAGGTCATATTTACATTTAATAGTTGACTTGGAATACAAAATATACTCCAATTCTTAGCTCTGCTGACGTTACTTTTCAATTCAGTCTTGTCAAAACCCAGTAGCATTTCCTAATCACATCCATCATCGCCTGAGTGAATTACACTTACCTAATCACACCACATACCAGAGTCACTTTTATGACTATTGAAAAAATATATACCACCCTATATATTCTTACCTTGTATTAAGAACTGTGCCTTATCATTTATGTACATTAAACAATATGCACTGGCATTTCTATAACCACCAAAAGAGTCCCTCACTAGCTCTTCCCATGATGATTTTGTCACAGCAATATCATTGTACTTCATCCATCTGCTTTCACGATGATCAAAAATATATGCCCAGTAGTGCCCAGCATTAGCTTGGCCTTCATGAACTAAAATGGCGTGTAATCGGTAAGGAACCTAAATGTGAAAAAAAGAAGAGTTAAACTGCAATTATGTAGTCTACTATACCACATTCCATGAAACCCACAAACAACCTGCTTGGAGGAAACCAAAAGAGCACTTCTTTTTCTTTTTTTTTTTAAATGAGAGAGAAGTGGCTGGGATTAAAATTTTGAAAAAACTAAACTTTAAAACTATAAAAGTTTAAAAAGATGAAATCTGAATAAGCTAAAGATATGTAAAGTTGACAGGTATGCAGATTAAAAGGATGATTTTTGAAAAACTAAAAATATATTTATTGTGTATGTACTCCTTGGCCTAATTGTTTCTTTTGAATAAAAAGCTTAGAGTGGGCAGTTTTATATATAGTAAATGTTTCCAAATCTTCAGAATTCTAAATTTATAATTAACAAAATAGATTATATAATATACACCAGAAGTTAAAATGTAATGGAGTCCTAAGGTTTCTTCCCAAATCTTAAAATCCTTTAACAACCATAGATTTTCTTCCATAAGACTTTTTAAAGATGCTATAGCCTTTTGAAAAATTTTGGTAGATTTTACTGTAAAATAATAAGGGTACACAACACATACACATATTCAGTTGTGAAAACACAACTGAATGGGGAAAACTTGTCATGAATTTTGTTATAAATTTGTTACAAAATTTCCCCCATTCATATGAATTGTCACATTGTACATATTGCATGCCCTTATTATTTTACAATAATAATTTTGATTTACCAAATTACAAAATTTTGATTTACCAATATTTTAAATCAAAACATGTAAAGAAAAACTAGATTAACATAATGTAAAGATAAATTAAAATATATGTAAATAAGTTTGACAATGATTACTAGCTCAAAATTTCACTTACTTGTATCATAGATTTGTCAGAGTACATTAGTTCAATTGTTCGATGGATTCTGGATATGCTTTCCTGCAAATCTAAGGATATACGGTGTCATTTAATGATTAACATCAAGTGTGCTTCTACTTATAAGATAAGGACTAATGGCTTTCTAACAAACACATTAGAGAAATAGGAACAATTTCCTAAAACTTTTCTTAAAAAACATTACTATTTGAAATCTGTAGAAAATGAATGATAATTATTCTTTTTTTTTTTTTTTTTTTGAGACAGAGTCTTGCTCTGTCACACAGGCTGGAATGCAGTGACTCGATCTCGGCTATCTGCAAGCTCCAACTCCCGGGTTCCCGCCATTCTCTTGCCTCAGCCTCCCGAGTAGCTGGGACTACACGCACCCGCCACCACACCCGGCTCATTTTTTGTATTTTTAGTAGAGACGGGGTTTCTCCGTGTTCGCCAGGATGGTCTCAATCTCCTGACCTTGTGATCCACCCGCCTCAGCCTCCCAAAGTCCTGGGATTACAGGCGTGAGACACTGCACCCGGCCAAATTACAGTTATTCTTAATAAAAGACACAGTAAAAATGCACAGTTAAAAAACAACACAAATATGATTTATCCAGAAAATGTGGAGAGCCAATAAAAGTGAATTTTGTTCAACTCCATAAAGGAGAGTTTCAATGAAAATGAAAGCTAAGCTTCCTTACATATTGCTACAACACAGGTAAACTTAAGAACAAAGTAAAAGATGTTCACCACATATCTTGTACACACACATAACTGAATAAAAATCGACTATAATCCCAGTGAAAATAAAATTATGGCACTCCCACGACAATTATTGCTACTTCTAGTAGAAAATAATCCTACAAAATTGTTCAGATAGGGATGTTCACAGTCATATTGTCCACAATAATTTTTAAAAACGAAATAAACTAAGTATCTGTCAATAAGGAAATGGTTACATTGAAACCATATCATATTGTGAAGCTGTTGAACCAATCAGGAAGAAACCTTGAAAAACTATTAAAAAAAAAGCTAGCTTTAGAGTGGGGAAAGACCTAAGTCTGTCAGAAAACCAGTAACCTCATAGGAAAAGGTAAGATCCTTCCTGCCTAAAAATTCTACATTATAAAAACAAAACAAAACCAACATAAAGAAAATCAAATGAAAAATTGGGAAAATAATATCTGCAGCAGATATGATATTATAGGCAAAGGGTTAATATCCACAATACATTAAACTTTCTATTAAGCAATAAGAAAAAGACAAACGGCTCAATATTTTTAAAATGGGCAAATGTCACAAACGAGAAATTTACAGAAAAGGCCGGGCGCGGTGGCTCAAGCCTGTAATCCCAGCACTTTGGGAGGCCGAGACGGGCGGATCACGAGGACAGGAGATCGAGACCATCCTAGCTAACACGGTGAAACCCCGTCTCTACTAAAATACAAAAAACTAGCCGGGCGAGGTAGTGGGCGCCTGTAGTCCCAGCTACTCGGGAGGCTGAGGCAGGGGAATGGTGTGAACCTGGGAGGCGGAGCTTGCAGTGAGCTGAGATCCGGCCACTGCACTACAGCCCCAGCGACAGAGCAAGACTCCGTCTCAAAAAAAAAAAAAAAAAAATTTACAGAAAAATATAGATGTCCAACTTCACTCAAAGTTAAGGGAATGCAAATCAAAACACTAAAATACCATTTTCTCAACTATAAAAAACTACTAAAAAGTGTCCAGGGCTAGGGAGGATACTGGGAGACAGGCTCTCTCACACAGTGGGAAGGCAAACTGGTTTAATGTTTTGGAGGGACAATTTTAAAACGATTGACGAAATTGAAAACATACACACTCTGAACCAGAAACGGTGGACATAAGGAAACAATAGGCCTTGGGGCTTACATTAGGGTGGAAGGTGGGAGGAGAGTGAAGATGGAAAACTACCTGTTAGGTACTATGCTTATTATCTGTGTGATGAAATACTCTTACACCAAACCTCCAAGATGTGTAATTTACCTTTATAACAAACCTGCACATGTACCCCTGAACATAAAATAAAAGTTTTTAAAAAAGAATATATCCTACTTACATAAGTGTATAAATATGTATATCGAAGACCAGTACTATTTAGTGAATATCAATATGGGAATTAAATTAATTATATCATACCTGTGTCTTGGAATATTACATAATAGTTTATAAAATATTGCTAACTGCTAACATCAATAGGGATGAAAAAGAAAAAAAATATCCTGAGGAAAACCTTCTTTCCTGATCCATAGTATTACATATAAAAACTTTATCAGCTGGGCATGGTGGCTCACGCCTGTAATCCCAGCACTCTGGGAGGCTGAGGTGGGAGAATCACAAGGTCAAGAGATCAAGACCACCCTGGCCAACACAGTAAAACCCTATCTCTACTAAAAATACAAAAATCAGTTGGGTGGGTGGCACATGACTGTAGTCCTAGCTACTCGGGAGGCTGAGGCAGGAGAATCGCTTGAACCTAGGAGGCAGAGGCTGCAGTGAGCCAAGTTCGTGCCACTGCACTCCAGCCTCGTGACAGAGGGAGACTGCGTCTCAAAAAATCTCTTCAAACTTAAAACAGACAAAAGAGAACTCATCATATTTCTCTTTCCTCCCCTGAGTGGGGAACCTCTTTGCCCACTGGTTTACCTTTTTTCCAAAATACATTCTATTTGGTTATTCATACCAATATGAACTAAGAGAATCATTTGATTCCTCCCTCTCTCACCTCTAGCCAATGACCCACATCTGTCAGTTGTCTCCAAAGAGTATTTTAAGTACATTCACTTCTTCCCTCCCTCAATGACATGACCTAGGTGTCAAAAGCTTCCTAGCTTCCACGCCTCTGAATGTAATCTTTTAGAAACAATCTGCCACGAGGAGTAGAAAATTACCCAACACCTAATACAGTGCTTAATCAACATGTTTGTTAATACGTTCAAATATCTTCAAAAATTCCCTTATTTGAAAAATACTAAGGAAAATCTTGACAGCTACTAATGCTATTAGTCACCATCATACCTTACGTATTTCTTACTAAATTAGGGCCGTTCTTTTTCAAATATTGTCTATAAAGAGTTAAGATGGTCATATAATATCCAACAATCAATATTGTTCAATATAATTCCAACCATGTCCAATAAATAGTTCATTTTTTTCATAAACCAATAAATTAGCATAAAATTGGGGAATAACAGGGAATTATATTTTCACATTTAAAGAAAAAAGTGTAATAATATCTACCATAATCCATTTTTTTAAAGTACACTTTAACAACAGCAAAGCAGGAAAGAGAAAAGTTCAGAATAACTTATTCTTAAAAAAAGAAAAAACAGAATACAAAAGAATAAAAGAGAGTTCCTTCCAAGAAAGGACAGATGGCAACTTGACACACACACACACACACACACACAGGCACACAAGCGCACATACCCCACACAGAGCACTGTCCTTATTTTTCTTATTTTGCTGCTCTGTTACAGACTATAATGGGATCATAGATATTTAGAAATCTGTTAGAGCTACTAAAAATTAAAATTCACATTTCTAATTGTTAAGCCTAAAGAAAATTTTTTTTATCACTGGAACTCCCTGTGCAAACTTAGATTTAGTACCCAATTGATATGCACAAACGTTGATGTTGTATGACATTTCTCCAATGGAGTAACTGTGAATACCAGTTTGATATAAATTTAGAGCGGTAAACTAGAAAATCAGGCCATCTGCTGTGTCATTAATCAGCTAAGCAATCCAGGGAAAATCTTTTGGTCCTTGTGAACCTGATACTGAGATTATAAAAATGGGGAGCCAGACCAGTTTATCTTACATAAAACCCTTTCTGGAAAAGAAAAATGACTAAAATCTTTAAATATAAAACCCAGATGTGATTTCCCTTCTCAATATTAACATTATACATATCCATCTGAGGTGACAGTAACCATGCTATGAGACACTTCTTACCTCTGGTGTCATTTTCTATTTCTGTCCTCCAGCGATGTAAACAACTTTCCAGCACAGAAAGTTCTTCCTCCGTTATGTGCCTTGGTGCTGGATGCATGGGCAAATCTGGAGGTATCCGGGACTGAGTAAATGGTTTGTGTATCACTGATCTCGATGAAACGGCAGCAACTGATGAAGGTGACGTGCTTGGCAGTTCTGAAGATGGGGCTCCCTGTTGTTCTGTTGTGCTGTATTAAAGCATACAGTATTTGTTAATAACCTTTCAAGCTGAAGCTCTCAACAAAGATAGTGCCAAACCCACAGTATTAAATTGGCTTATAAACTAAAAGAAAAAATCTTAACAAAGAAATCTGTGGATTGATCTAATATCCAAATGAGATTTTTAATACATAAGAAGTAAATTATTATTAGATGAAGTTGCAGCTTTAGAGTAAAAATGGCTTAATCATATTTATTTTTAAAAAACAACAAAATCTTATGCATGATGATATTATTTTCCCTGGCTTATCAGCTTACATTACAGAAACAAATTCTAATTTGACAGTGCTATTTTTATGGATCATAACATGCTGAATCTTATATATGTACATACCAAAATATGCTAAGGTATAATTCTGAACTGAAAAAAATGTGATTAAAATTTTAATCCATAACCATAAAATCCACTAACAAAAAAAACTCCCAGAGGACATACAATCTTCTAAGTGAATCTACTCTTAAGAGTTCATTAAAGTAAATCAAAGCATACATTTCATAAAAACCATCTTTAGAGGTAGCAGTTACATTATTATGTAATAAAGGTAACAATTGTCTCTTGCATGGAGATTACTTTTTACCTTGGTAATGTCTGTGATGGTATGGAACCACTAGGTGGGGAACTAGCATCAATATCATCAACAGGAGAAGTGCAAACAGGTTTACTTGAGGCAAATTCCAATGCATACTGAAGAACATCTACCAAGGGGAATCGTTTGGGACCCGAACCATAGCTTAAGTATCTGTTAATCATAAAATGTACAATGTTTTTATTTCTATATGCAGCATATCTGGGTTTTTACTATTATTATAAAACATGGTACGATACTTCAATAAAATTTCCTCAGCAATAACATTCATTAGCTTTAAAATGAAGATGGTAAAACTGAATATACATTTAAGAAAAACATATTAAATGTTCTCCAAAGACAGGAAACCAAGGCTGATTGGGACTGAATGTGAGCATATACTGTTATAATTTGTAAATGCTGTTCTAAATTGTAACTCAATTGGAAGATGAAAACTGACATCTCCTGAGATTGTTTTTAGTTTTAGATCTGGCATCTGGTCTCATGATTGTTTTTAGTTTTAGATCTGGCATCTGGTCTCATGATCAAGACAGTGACAAGTACTATCCTCCTATCTTTTACCACTAATCATTTTTCAATATGATTATTCACACATTTTAAGAATAAAAATCACTAAAATACGATATATTATTGATATAAGAAGTTTTAGACTACTAATTTGAAAATTCCTAAAATACGGGAATACAGAGTAGATTGGGGTTTGCAAACTGAAATGACTTAAGTGACATTTCAGACTTTAGATTTCTGTCTTGCCTGTAGAACATTTCTCAGTCTAGATTCTGACTTCTTTTAGAAATGATCCAAATCAATACGCAACAATGAGGCCATACTCATACATGGCACCATTCATTGGTATTGGAATGGCATTCATTCCCTGTACACACAGATTGCTCTCTAGACTTTCGGCACATAACCATTTTATACCTGACACAATTTCCTTCTTTATGAAGCTGCTGAGAAGACCTGGTAGGCAGCTGAGTTTGTATCCTGTTTTAAGGAGAAAAACTCAGGTACCATTCATTTTAATGAAAATCTCCAGAGTAATCTTTAGTTTCATGCAAAAAGAAAGGTCAAAACTATATTCATTTAACTTTTTATCGATTTTCAGCAGTAGGAACCTTACCGGTGACAATGAGCTATTTAATTTTAAACACTAGAATAATTAAAGTCAACTACAGATTTTTAGTTTCAAGCAAAACTCAAAACTATTCACACAATATTAACTACTCCTAAAATTATAAATCATTCAAAGCAAATTTGATATGAATCATCTAGTCACCAAATACATGGTTTCTGATAATTATCTCCTAATTTCATAAAAGTTAAAATACCTTTCAAGCCTTTGTTGTAATACTGTGAGGTAATCTTTCAGTCTCTTGATCTCTTCCCTCTTAATTCTCGTTATTTCTCTGTTTCTGTGCATGTATCTATCAGAAAAAGGCAATCATTAGCATTTCTGAATATCATGAAAGTAGATGCAATATGGCCAGATGCCAGTATGCCCGGCCTAGCACTTTGGGAGGCCAACGCAGGAGGATTACCCGAGGTCAGGAGTTCAACACCAGCCTGGCCAACATGGTGAAACCTCGTCTCTACTAAAATACAAAAATTAGCTAGGCATGATGGCAGGTGACTGTAATCCCAGCTACTCGGGAGGCTGAGACAGGAGAATCACTTGAACCCAGGAGATGATGGTTGCAGTGAGCCCAGATCGCATCACTGCACTCCAGCCTGGGTGACAGAGCAAGACTCCATCTCAAAAAAAAAAGGAAAAAAAAAAAAACAAGGAAAGACAGAAAGACAGACAAACAGAAAGAAAGACAAACAGACAAACAGAAAAAAACAAAAGAAAGAAAGACAGGAAGATAGATAGATAAAATATTAAGTACAGACATCACCACGAAGCATCAATTAATTCAAAATTGTA
Organism: Piliocolobus tephrosceles; assembly: GCF_002776525.5. Classification (NCBI taxonomy): domain Eukaryota; kingdom Metazoa; phylum Chordata; class Mammalia; order Primates; family Cercopithecidae; genus Piliocolobus; species Piliocolobus tephrosceles. The sequence continues at coordinate 63,280,947 of NC_045452.1, forward strand.
TAAGATATAATGTAGATAATACAAAATGGTATTTTTTTCAATTCTGAATTTTAAGACTACAAAATTAATCATCTTTACATTTCCTTATAACATTATTCCCAACAACTATACTTTTCTAATACAAAGTGACATTTACCTTGATAAATGGTATCAGGTATATTATCCAAAAGTAAAAATTAATTCTAAGAAAATTAGAATTTTCCTCTATACAACATTTTCTCACTTACTAAACTGTTTCAAACTAAGTCATGCAGTATATCAAACCATACCTGTCCAAATATAAAACTTGGGGAAATTCTAATTTGTTGTGAATTTTTTCTGGTCTTCCCAATGCCTGATTAAATTCAAATCTTGACAATTCAAATGTTAACACAGGTGGTAATTCAGTAAACCAATGCTGAAAGGAAATAAAACAATAACAAAAACTTTAATACCACCTTTGTTTTCTTCATTGCAATCTGAGGCATAGGATGTGGGCACTGACATTTTTATATGTATCACCACAATGCTGACCTGACAAGTAACTAGGTACACAATTTAATTAAAACTCAACCTCTTTCTAAAAGTTTTCCACACCTCTTGAAAATTCCAAGAGTGGATATAATACATGATGAGGAAAAGAAGAAATCTCACAACTATCCTTCGAAAATAATTCTTTACATTAGAATTTCTAGCTCAAAGAAAAAGACACTGGTTAAAACCATGACTTAGTAGCTCAAGTATTCTGTCTTCTTCAATATGTTGTTGAATGGTATTTATACTTAACCACAGCATCAAAATCCTGTGACAAAGTAACTTGTAAGAAGGAGTACTCAAAAAAAAATTTATATCATAAATCATCACAATTCTGATACTAAAAATGAAAAAATGGTGTTTTCCTGTTTTAACTTTAGCTCCTCTGCTGAATTTTATACTAAATTATGAAAAAGACATATCACTAACAAAAAGTTAGTACTTAAAGAGTAATTTATTGAAAATCCAACTGAATGTCGCATTGCTATGAGCCAAATTATGTGAGTATAGCTATAATTTCCTTCCCCTAACCCCAGCCCCTAATCCCCATACATGCGTTAGTAACTGTTCAATTAAGCATGAAATTCAACATTTTTAAAAGAAAATTGTTTTCATATACAACCTTAAGTTATATATAAGTATATGTATTTAAAGAGAAAGAAAAGGTAACAAACTGGTAAATCAACAAATAACAGAAGTATAAAATAAATATTTCTGAAGTGCTTATTATAAACTGTGCAATATGCAAAACTGCTGCATACTCTATTGTGATAATTTCAAGTGTCACAAAATGCCACCACACATCTGTCAATAAGTTAAGAATATACTAAATATAAATTTGAACATCCAAAAAAAGCATGATTGGCACACACCTGGCAAGCTGAATTTGACAAGAATCTGGAAAGTTGCTACTTTTCTCTAAAGCAAATAAAAGCAAATGGTATTCAATACTATTTCTCTTTCAAAATGATAATAATTACTTGAATTGAGATTTCCTGAGCTGGATGGTTATCTTTCACTGAAAGCTAAGGTTTAAGGAATTTGTTTTATATAGATAATACCTGAAATGGATTAAATAAAGTTATGAAAAATATCAGAATCATCTCAAGTTTTAAAATTTGATGAGCAAAGTTTGCTTACTCATTTTGATCTCACATGGAACTGCCAAGAATTTTTGAGTTAGTTCTAATCCACATATAAAATTATTATTAAGAATTAAAACATTACCCCAGACATATCACAAAGAACACTTTTGATTCTTTAGGATAATATTCTCTGTTCCATTTTATGATACTCAAACAAGAAAGTAGATTTCAAGAACTATCACTTTCATATTTTATTTCAATACTTTAAATATTTAAATGTCACCATTAAAATTAGTTACATATTTTAATTCATGGAAATCTACAATGGCCACAAGAAATGAAATGACCCAAATTGGGGTATACTTTTCTGTAGACCATGAAAAGTCCAGGAAATATAAATAGCTTCCATACCTTACAAAAGGATGTTCAAAAATGTTATGTAATATGTCTCTGTTATGAATGCATTTTCCTCTATCAGCGATGGCAGGTTTTTCCTACTACAAGAGTGGAAGGATTTCACTTTCTCATTCTAAAGCTGATGGGGACAAGATGAGATAACCAGACATTCTGTAAATTCATGTTTTAAAATATTAATGGTATGTCTAGCTCTGCAATATTTGGATTGTAGTATAGCAGTACATAATTTGAATTTTAAATAATACAAAACATGAGAAATTTTTCTTTTAAAAAAATACTATTTCCATTCAACAAAAAACTATATCTACTTCTCTATAACCTAACTAGCATGCCATGCTTGTGAGACAGAGGTCATTCTCCATATCTCTAAACATATTATTTTACTAGATAAACTACAGGAGGAACAGATTTCTGCAGTTAGTGAATAAAGAACTTACTTAATCAGTATTGTCAGCACAAGTGCTTCTAAATTCATCACAATTCTAGAAATCTCACCGTTAACAAAAATAGTTCCTAAAGAGTATGCCATTTTTATGAGTTTAAATACCTGTTTTTTCCATTAAAGTGTATAAGATACCTTGCTTTTATGAGAGGATTACACAAATGTGGAGGGAAAAAAAAAAAAAAAAAAAAAAAAAACAGAAGAAACACACCTATCATTTCAAATTCCCTACGGAAGACCAAACCAAGCCAGGATGTAAACTGTGCACAAGAAGCAAAAACTTTTTATTCCAGTTAAAAAATTAGCTCCAGTCATTTAATTGCCTTCACTCATTTGCCCTTTTAAAAGATAAGTTTTAAATATACATAACCTCTACAGATGTCTAATATGGTACATGTCGATTGACTGTTTCACTAATTTTGTTTTTAAAGCTCTGTAAAAGCTCCTTCTAGCACTTTATTATAACTTGGTACAACTTTGTGAAGGGAAATTTGGCAGTACCAACACATTTAAATGAGTATGCCCTGTGCCCCAAAGATCCCACTTCTAACTATACTTCATTCCTAAGTGCTCAAGGGTATTTATAGAAAGACATTCTTCAAAATAATTCTTTTTCTTAGTTACTGCCTTACAAGATAATTAAATCAATTTAATTTTATAAATACAGACTATGTAACACTATGCAGATTTTAAAAACACTGACGTAAAGCTGTACACTAACTTAGAAGCATGCTCATGATACACTGCTGATTGAAAAACGCAACTCTCGGGGCAGTATGGACAAATGCAAATACTTATATGTGCATAGCAACAGTCTAAAAGAACATGCAACACACACTGGTAGTAGCGAATACTCATACTACAAGTGAAGTATTTACTATCTGAAATTTTTTTCCTCCAATAGGCAATCAAAAAATATCTCCATGTTTCCTGGAGAGTCTGACTCATCTACAAATTGCATACCATTTAAATGTTAAAATGTATCATTTAAAAAAATATTTCAGTAGTTATTTTGGATATAATCATGTTTAACTTACTCAGTTGTCTCTTAGTATATCATTCCCCCAAAATTTAAACTGTTATAGCCAACTAGATGTCTTAACTGGGAAGACTGGAGGTCTTCCTATATTAGCTGGCCACAGCTATTTCAGCAAATGAGATGTTTTCTGGGTCAAAATAAAATTGACAATTTTTAGTAAATAATAGATTGAGGAAAAAGCTTTTGTTATCAGGGATTATGCCAATTTAGAAATAGCCTATAATATTGCTTACTGGCTTTTAGAGATTCAAGAATAGTTTTTCTAAAGGATATAATAAGACTATAATTTAAATGTTATTTTTTAAAAACGTATAATTTGATACTATACTTTAGTCAGTGATAGTCTCTTAAACCAAGCTGAATTATTATTGAAACTATAGTCTCCAGCAAATCTAGAAAAATGGTAACAGGAATCACGGGCAATCAAATTTGCCACAGTAGTGGAGATTAGAAACTGCTAAATACACAGAACATCACAAATCATTATACTGCCTAGGCTAGAAGAAAAAACCTAGGCAGAACATTTACATTGCAACATAGGGGCATTCAGAGTATGAAACTAATATAAAAAGATGGAGGACAAATATAAGATACTTTAAATAAACCATAAAATTTTGATTATGTGTAGAATAAAATTTTTAAAGGCTGGGAATATGTGAGAAAGATTACCAATAAACCATAGTGTATTTCAGCTACTCTGACAATATAAAAAAAGTACCATCCCTGCCCCACTACTCCAGTCATCCTTTTATTTAACAGCAAATAGACTGGATTTTAAGAGTTTGCTTTCTTATTCCACTGTGGGATATTGCTAAAGTCCCAGTCTTTAGAGATCTGTTTCCCAATCAATAAAATAAGCTGAATTTAAACATTCTTATTTAGAGGTTTATATGAGAATTAGTTGTGCAGCTCTTGTGCCCAGATACCACATCCCTATGCTACACTCTGCTTTGATAACTTTGAAGTCTGGCTATTCTCTACTGAGAATCACTGAAATAGATTATCTATGATGTAGAGAGGAAGGCTATTTCAAATACGTCTCTTCCTCTTAACAGGAAAAGCATATTTTTGTTTGTTTATGTATGTGCGGGGAAGAGGAAAAAATGAGTATGCATCTGAAACAGGAAAGGGTTAACTGCATCTTTAAGAAAAAAAAATTAAAATTTAGATAAAAGCAATTTATTCTCAAAAACACAAGAACAAAGTCTCCTTTTAGCTAAACACAGAGACATCGTATCACTTAATATTTATTAAGCACCTATTCAGTATAAAGACCTCAGAAACTTGTTTGGTAAGTACCAAAACATTTCATTCATTCATTCAATAAATATTATGTATGCAGCCACCATACTACCACTAGGGATATAGTAATGAATGACACAGATAAAGCCCCTACCCACATTCATGGAGCTTAACAGGTAGACAACTATCAGCAATTGCTTAACAATGACTGATTGGAGAAGCACATGATATGTCCTTTGCTTACTATTACAGTGCCAAAACTCCCTGACAGATGAATGCACGGATGAATGGCTACACAGATGCAGCTACGGGGATGGATAAAGAAACAGAGATGGGTGGAGAAAGAAACTAGTTGAGGTAGACATATAAGTTAACAATATTTTATAAAAATTATTTCTTTCTTGAGAAGGGAAGTTCTTCCATCTGACCTTATGCAATCACATAGCAATTTTATAAGAAAAGGAATCTGGGCGTCGTAGACAAATTCCAGTAACAGTTGATATAAGCAGCATATATCTGTTTTAAAATCCACTGTAATATCAGGATTTTTCTTCTTTAAATATATCCAAGAACTAGCATGCTGCTAATGGCTGGTACCTTGATTGAAAGGTCTAAAAAGACTGAAAAATGTCCTAGAAAGACTCTAACTGAAAATTCTGAGATAAATTATTTAAGTGAGAATTTAACATAGATTATAGGCTATATTGCCTGGGCAGGTTTCCTGAATGTCTAAATTACCAATTAAATCCAAATATACTCTCTGAGTATTCTCTCTCAATTATTAGGTAGCTCTATAATTAGAACCTTATATTGTGCTTTATGGCATTGTAAGAAAGACCTAGGGAAGAAAGTAGACAATGAAAACGTTAAACTCACCTCTTGGCCTGATTTTCCTGAATTCTCTGAATGTAAAGACTCAATTTCTCCTTCAATCATCGCAGCTTCTAGGCACTCATGCAGATCTTTGAACCCATTGACCTGAAGTGGGTACTGACCAAACATTTCAGTGTTTTCAAATTTTTTACCTATAAGAAGGGAGAAAATTAATAATCCTCAATATGGCCTTCTGGCTACTAAAATTAAGAGTGCATAAGGATTCTCAGCTGAACCTGAAAATTGTAACACTGACTGATTTCATTCCTGAGAAGTGTTAGTGTAATTTTCCTGTTGGTTTATACACATGTGCAAATGTACATTTATACCCAGCCATAGATATTACACATCCATATATATTTAATTAAATACACACATATGTATGTATATTTTTTCTCACAAGAAGCATTTTCTAAGGGCAAGATATCATACTGAACACTGGGAATATATACAGCAGTGAACAAGAGAGATATGGTCCCTGAGCTGAGAAAATTCTCAGCCTTATTTGAAAAACATTATACTCATTAACTTCAAGTAAACAAATAATTATTATTACAACTGTTATAAAAAGAAAGTTGTGATGAGACACAGTGCTGTGAGAGGTATAAAAATGGGAGCTTAGTCTTGGGGGTGGTGGGGAGAGTAGGGAAGACTTTCATGGCAAAGGACATTTAAGCTCAGACTTGAATAATGAGTGGGAGTTAGCCATGCCAGAGTACTGGGGGATTATAGCGTATTCTTGGCCATGGAACAGCATGATGAAGACTTTAAGGCAGTAAGGAAGCTGATATGTTTAGGAACTAACAGAAGATTAGTGTAGCTTGGGGAATCAAGGGAGAGATCACAATGAAAAGTCGGGCAGGGAGTTATAATCTACAAGGTCTTGTGCTCCTATTAAGAATTTTTTTTCCACACCACATTCTGCATATAATGCAGTCACTGATATGGTTTGGCTGTGTCCCCACTCAAATCTCATCTTAAACTGTAGCTCCCATAATTCTCCCGTATTGTGGGAGGGATTCAGCAGGAGATAACTGAATCATGGGGGCAGTTTCCTCCATACAGTTCTCGTGGTAGCGAGTAAACCTCATGAGATCTGATGGTTTTATAAGGGTTTTCCCCTTTGACTCGGCTCTTGTTCTCTTCTCTTGTCTGCCACCAAGTGAGACATGCACCTTCACCTTCTGCCATGATTGTTAGGCCTCCCCAGCCATATGAAACTGTGAGTCCATTAAACCTCTTTCTTTGGTAAATTGCCTGGTCTCAGGTATGTCTTTATCAGCAGCACGAAAACTGAAACACCTTTAAAGTCCCTGTGTGAATTAGGTGGTCATCTGTTAAAAGACTATTGCAGAATCCATCCAGAAATAAAGGTAGCATGGATTAAGATTGTTAAAAGTAAAAATACACAAGAGATAATATATACATTTATACATATATACAAGGAGGAGCACCAACAGGATATGACTGAGGGGTTTGTAAGAAGGATAAGAGACAGATAAGAAGGAAAATATCAAGAATGACAGAATTCTGGCATGAACAACTAGATGATGATGATGATTACTATTTATTTTATTTTTTGAACAACTAGATGATGATGATGATGATGATGATGATGATGATGACTATTTATTTATTTTATTTTTTGAGACAGAGCCTCACTCTGTCGCCCAGTCTGGAGCTCAGTGGTATGATCCCTGCTCATTGCAAACTCTGCCTCCTGAGTTCCAGCAATTCTCCTGCCTCAGCGTCTCTAGTAGCTGGGATTACAGGTGCCCACCACCACACCCGACTAATTTTTGCATTTTCAGTAGAGACGGATTTCACCATGTTGGCCAGGCTGGTCTCGAACTCCTGACCTCAAGTGATCCATCTGCCTCAGCCTCCCAAAGTGCTGGGATTACAGGCATGAACCATGCCTGTAATCTGCCATGCCTGGCAGATTATGGACTGAAAATGGCACCACTTAAGTAAGAACAGAGGATTTTTTTTTCTTTTTTTTTGAGACAGAGTCTCACTGTGAGGCCCGGGCTGCAGTGCAGTGACCGGATCTCAGCTCACTGCAAGCTCCGCCTCCCAGGTTCACGCCATTCTCCTGCCTCAGCCTCCCGAGTAGCTGGGACTACAGGCGCCCGCCACCTCGCCCGGCTAGTTTTTTTTGTATTTTTTAGTAGAGACGGGGTTTCACAGTGTTAGCCAGGATGGTCTCGATCTCCTGACCTCATTATCCACCCGTCTCGGCCTCCCAAAGTGCTGGGATTACAGGCTTGAGCCACTGCGCCCAGCCGAGGATTTTTTTTTCTTTAGTTTTGAGGTAGCAGTGGAAATCATTGGTTCATTATGACCCATGAGATTTCAATTTGAGAAGAGAGTTGAATATGAGTCTATAACTAAGATTAATATTCTGGAATAAAGATAGGATTGCTGGCTTACTGACAGCAGGAAATTAAGGCAGTGAATGAGATGCCCAGGGGATGAGACAGGAAGAAGAAATGGGCCTAAATAAAGTCCTAAGGTTCTGCTACCTTTATATGCAAAAAGAGACTATGAATACAACTTTTCTTAGAAGTACTCACAGAGGCAGGAAATTGTATTTTTAGTAGAGATGGGGTTTCACCGTGTTAGCCAAGATGGTCTCGCTCTGCTGACCTTGTGATCAGCCCGCCTCGGCCTCCCAAAGTGCTGGGATTACACGCGTGAGCCACCACGCCCAGCCGACAAATTAAGTATTTTAATAACAATCAATTTTAGGAATCAATATAATACAGGTAGAAATGCTCCTGCAGGGTATTATAAACAGTCCCTAGTCACGACCTGATCAGACCTACTCGCTGTATCAGATACAGTGTTCTACTTCAAATCAAATCAGAATGATTAAGATGAATGACTCAACGTAAATGTACTATGTAAAATATTCTACTTCTATATATAAACATATGTATTAACTCATATATATGTGTATACATATAACAACTTATATATAAGCTGTTACCATTTGAAACAAACAGAAATGTATGAACACTTCACTAAGACTTTTTAAAGGGTCAACATCTGAGTTTGTATCTGCCTTTTTCTGAATCCCAACCCACCTATGTTCAAACAAAATTTCAGGGAATCCACTACTTAAGGTCGTGAAGAAAAAACATTTTTTCAAATTTTACACTTTAGCTGATCTGGAAAAAGGTAACTTTCAAAAGTTGATGCATTGGGTGATTTGAGAAAAACAGTGTTTCAAGTTTATGATTTGGGACTAATATTATTACATGAAGTTACATTTAAAGAGAGTCTCCTCCCTTGTTAGGAAAACCAAACAGAAACTAGTTAGGCCACATTTTAAGAAACAGGTAATTAGCTTAAATGGAGTAGTATCACTCTTAACTGATTTTTCAAAAGATAGAGTATAATCTTTTCCTGAAAATTAATATCTACATTTAAAATCACTCAAAAAGTGAGAACTCTATACCACCCTGACTACGCTAAGTTGCTAAATTCAGCTTTCAACATGAAAAAGAAAGTGAGCATCATAGCAAGCCCAGTATTTAACTCCAATATTATCTTCAAAGGATCTCCCAACTGTCCCATTAATTCCTGATTCCAACGTAACAGTATCACAGAAGCCCTCTCACTGGAAAAAATATGAGGATAAAATAAAGTATCAATTAGTATGTGATAATGCACTCTACACATTCCTTTTCATTCATTCAACTCTGTGCCATATGCGAATAACAGTAGCAACCCAACAAAAATTACTAGACAGAATATATCAAAGTCCACTCAAATAATAGTAACTATCAAAACAAATGAACGAATGAATAATAATCTCTCTTCACTTGTAATAAAAACTAAATGTGTAACTATACCTTCAAGTACTCCCACAGCTAGGAATCTTCCATAGAACAACTCTACCATGGGGTTCTTTGGCTTCTCTTCATCCCTAAAGAGTGTTAAAAAATAGAAATGTGATTACAATTTTTGGACCTATAGAGAAAATATTAAAAGAACTACAGCATATGACAAGACAAAAACACATCTGTGGCTATCATGCACTTGCACGGAGCTCTGTTATTTATAGTGTCACCTTGTGCAAGGTACTTAAATTTATTCTCCCGTTTCTTCACCTGTCAACTGAGGATAATGATGATAGCTGCACTCACAGGATTCTCGTTAAGAGTTAAAATGAGCACCACATGTATGAACTTGGAAGAGAAATTGACACGGTCTGTGCACAAAGTGCCTGCTCTTTCTATCATCATTATACATTTCAATCTCATACTCTGAGTAGTGCATGTTTATTTGGACATGGGAAGGAAGAAAAGCCACTTTTAATCAGAATAGATTTCTACAAAATTTTGCTAAGTTATTTCCTCTATTTACACGGAAGAGTCCAAATAATCCAAAAACAACAACCTCACCAGGGAGGGAACAAGGTACCAGTTTTTGACCCAGAGTAGCTAAAGAGCTACTCCATCCTTTTGTGAAGTTTCACACTGCTGGTAGAATTAGTCATTTACATATTTTCAAAGTTATTCAATATAAAAATTCATTTTTTTCTTTTCTGTTTGAAGCAAACAAATTGATAATTTTAAACTTTTTATGGTTTGTGTGACCTAAAAAGACAAAGTTCATCTTGGCCTTACTATATAGAAACGCGTTGTATCCACAGTTGTATACAGATTTTTCTGTATTAATTTGTGTTTATATTAATTGATTTGTTAAGTATTGTTTAAAAAGGGAGGGGATACCATCTCTCTTGATAAATAGGTCATCATTTAATCCTTAGAATAATGTTGATAAGTACTTCTCTTAATTCTTACAAGAACCCCAGTAGGTAGTGTAGTAGTCTTTAGTGCTACTGAAAAAAAATTCTGGTCCTTCACGTTCAGGTACACGGTAAGATACACTGTCCTACTCACTCCTTAAAACCGTGATAAAATGTACATAACCCTTTAACTGCACAGTTTGGTAGTGTTAAGTAGATTCACACTGTTGTGCAACCAATCTCAGAATTCTTTTCCTCTTGCAAAACTGAAACTCTATATGCATTAAACAACTCCCCATCTCCCCCTCCCCCAAGCCTCTGGCAACCACCATTCTACTTTCTGTTGTTACGTGTTTGATAACTCTCGATATCTCACATAAGTGATTTATAGTATTTGTCCTTTTGTGACTGGCTTATTTCACTGGGCATAGTATCTTCAAGGGGTCATGTTACAGCATGTGTCAGAACTTCTGTGCTTTTCAGGATGAACAATATTCCACTGTACATATATATAGAACATTTTGTTTATCCATTCACCTATCAATGGACATTTGGTATACTTCCATCTTTTGGCTATTGTGAATAATGTTGCTATGAACACAGGTGTACAAATATCTCTTTGAAACCCTGCTTTCAATTCTTTTGGATAGACACCAAGAAGTAGAATTGCTGGATCATATGGTGATTATATTTTTAATCTTTTAAGAAACCCCCACACTGTTTTCCACAGCGGCTATACCATTTTATATCCTCATCAACACGGCACAAGGGTTTCAGTTTCTCCACATCCTTGCCAACCCTTGTTATGTGCTTGGGGCAGTGGGGGTTGGGGGGTTGTTTTTTTCATAGCCACCATCCTCATTTGTGTGAGAAATTCCTACTCATTTTGAAGTTAGGCCACATAGCTCTGTCCAACAAAATGTGAGCAGAAGTGATGTGTGTCAATTCTGGGCAGAAACTTAAAGACACAGTATAATTTTCACTGCCAGCAAGATCCCAGACACCTAGGTGACCTTGGGGCCCTGAGTGAACAGATGAACAGAGCCACTTGTTCACATGCACTACTACTTCATATCCCTGTCTTCATGCTTCTACATAAAAGGATTTTGTCACAATTCACATTCCTGACATCTTTCTCCACTGCAAATTCATTCCTCCTCATGAAAAGTGATTATTGAATCTAAGAAAAGGAACTGGGCATGTAAGACTAGTTCTTTCAGGGACCACTTTTTAGATTTTTTTGGTTAGATCATTATTTGTGCCTGCAAATTCCAAACAGCTTGTCAATAATACAGAAAATATTGGGATTCCCATAAGTCTGTCTTGATTTCTTATTTCTCCACTGACACTAAATACATGCTATCTAATGAATTCCTAAAACCCCACCGCTAAACTTCATGGTAACTTACGTCTCCTCTTCAGCTTTCATTTGGAAGGCATCTTCTAACCAATCTAACAATTTGTGTGTAAACTCACTCACATCTTGCTGTGAAAAGAAAAAAGCCTGTTGATATTTGAGCCTACTAAAAAAAAAATACTAGATGTTATAACATCAAACCTAGAGCCAGTTACTGAAATATACAATCACTAACTTCTTACAAAGATAACAAGTGAAATGTTTCACACAAAATGCAAGAAACTTTTATCATTTAACCAGGATATATTTGAAAAACCAAGCATTATACTGATAATCAATGATTGGGTTCACTTTTACACACACACACACACACGTCAAAAACCAAACTTACAAATGAGATTTTTTAAAAATAATCATTACTCACCACTCGAAGAGCTCTGTAATGAATCTTTATAAAATGAAGAAATATCTTATCAAACAGTTCTTTATTTTATAAAGAATTATTACTGGCTTCTCTCTTACAAGGAAGACTAGTCTCTTTCCACAATTCATTTTCTTAATTCAACTTACACACACAACTTTTCAAGCCACATCTACCTTTACTATCATTCAGAACCAGCTCATTTATCACCTTTCACCATTCCTTTGATCTTTGCTCTTCCAACATAGAAAAACAGGAATAGGTTGTAGCTGTTGTGTTATCAACTACCATAATTCTTTCAGTAACGTGAGTTGGAACATAGAAAATAATAAATAGAACATAAGGGAAAAAGCAATAAATCAACTCTACTAAGGCTGCTTAAAGACAGATGAATCAGTAGTACGCAATTTGCCCTTATCAAAATAGCCCAAATATAAAACAAACTTACTATCACACATTTTTTCAGCCAGAAGTTTCTTAAAGAGCATGTAGGCCAACTTATTAACCTTAAAAAAATGTTGAAACTAAAGTCTGAGAAGCTTAAGTAAATTGCTCCAAAGCTGTAGAGTTAAACAGGACTAAACGCAACACAAAAATCTAGCTGTAAACATTCATAATACCTATGGTGGGTTGAATAGTAGCCCACAAAGATGTATGTCCACCTAGACCCTCAAAATGTGACACTATTTGGAATAATGATCTTTGTCACTATAATTAAGGTAAGGATCTTGAGATGAGATCAGCCTGGATTAGGGCTGGGGCTAAATCCAACGGTGAGTGTTCTTACAAGAAACAGAAAACCAGAAGACAGACAGACACATGAGGGAAAGCCATATGAAGAAAGAGACAGGGATTGGAGCTATGCTGCCTCAAGCCAAGGAACACCAACAGCCACCAGAATATGATGGAAGCAAAGAAGGATTCTCCCCTAGAGCCACTGGAGGAAGTGGGGCCCTGCCAACACCTTTGTTCTAGACCTCTGCCCTCTAGAACTGTTGGAGAATAATCTTTAGTTTTTAACCACTCCGTCTGTTGCAATTTGTTACAACTGTCCTCAGGAACTACTGTAACATCTTAAAACAACTTTTCATACTTTTGTATAACTTTAATTCACTTAAAGGTTGTATCTAACAAAAAATAAGAAGGTTTCCCAGCTATCACAATATTTTTCAGAAGTTAATCCCTATCTTCCTTAGAAATCAATCTAAAATTGACAATTATAAAATAAAAATTCTACCTGCATCCATCAAGAGAAAAAAAAAAAATGAGGTCTTCACTGCTTTTAGTTTTAAGCTGAAACAATTAAAGGTATGATTAAAACTGACAGTATCAATTGGGGCCAGGTGTGATGGCTCATATCTATAATCCTACCACTTTGGGAGGCCAAAGAGGGAGGACAGCTTGAACCCAGGAGTTCAAGACCAGGCCTGGCAACATAGGGAGATCCTGTCTCTATAAAAATAAAATAAAATTATTTGCCAGGCACGGTGGCATGTGCCTGTGGTCTCAGCTACTTAGGACTTCAAATTCAAGTGGTTAGGGAACAGAAGAGAATCAAACTTATCAACCTTAATTGATATACATCCACCTTAAAAGTCCTCTAAAGAAAAAGAATCACTAATTTCAAAAGTTAGTCGACACTGCTAGTCTGAAGCAAAAGCATTTATATTGTGGCCTTAACAGCCAGTTGTATCCATTTCAACTCAAAACTGAGAAGCCCACCTATGTACATATATGGCTCCAAATGAAGTCTATGCTGCCTCATCTTTAAAAGTGAAAAGATACCCCAAAATCAGCATGAATCGAAAGAAAGAAAGAAAGAAAGAAAGAAAGAAAGAAAGAAAGGAAGGAAGGAAGGAAGGAAGGAAGGAAGGAAGGAAGGAAGGAAG
>NC_045452.1:63294993-63295226 GCF_002776525.5 Piliocolobus tephrosceles
GGAAGGAAGGAAGGAAGGAAGGAAGGAAGGAAGGAAGGAAGGAAGGAGAGAAAGAAAGAAAGAAAGAGAGAGAGAGAGAAAGAAAGAAAGAAAGAAAGAAAGAAAGAAAGAAAGAAAGAAAGAAAGAAAAGAAAAGAAAAGAAAAGAAAAGAAAAGAAAGAAGGAAGGAAGGAAGGAAAGAAAGAAAAAGAAAGAAAGAAAGAAAGAAAGAAAGAAAGAAAGAAAGAAAGAAA